>NW_016107673.1:258195-259622 GCF_001604975.1 Cebus imitator
ATAAGATATATATGTGTATATATAAATATATCATGTGTGTGTATATATATATATATAGAGAGAGAGAGAGAGATACATATTATACTACCTGACTTCAAAAAAAAAGGAGTTTGATACCAGCCTGGACAACATGATAAATATATATACACACATATGATATATGTATACCTATACCTATATGTATATATATACACACATAATATATATGTAATATGTAATATGTGTGTATATGTGTGTGTATATATAAACACATATATGTGTGTATACATATACATATACTACCTGACTTCAAAAATATATATATGCATATATACACACACAAAAATTAGCTGGGCATCGTGGTGTGAACCTGTAGTCCCAGCTATTTGGGGGGCTGAGGCAGGAGGGTAGCTTATGCCCAGGAGTTCGAGGCAACAGTGAGCCTTAATCACACCACTGTACTCCAGCCTAGGCAACAGAGTGAAACCCTATCTCAAAAAAAAGAAACAAGAAAAATGCTCAGTATCAATAATAGGGACAGGCAAATTAAAACGATAATAAGGTAACATCTCACCCCAGTGAGGATGGCCAAAAATAAACGCTGGTGAGGATGCAGAGAAAAGAACTATTAGTGGGAACGCAAATTAGTACAGCCATATAGAAAACAGTATGGAGTTTCCTCAAAAACTAAAAATAGAAATACCGTGTGAGCCAGGAATCCCACTGAGTACATATCCAAAAGAAAGGAAAACAACAGGTGAAAGACATGGCTACACTCCCATGCTTATTGCGGCACTATTCACAACAGCCAAGATATTGAATCAACCTAAGTGTCTATCAACAGATGAATGGATAAAGAAAATGTAGTTTATATACACAATGAAAGACTATTCAGTCATAAAAAAAATAATGAAATCCTGTCATTTGTAGCAACGTGGATGAGACTGGAGGCCATTATTTTAAGTTAAAGAAGCCAGACGCAGAAAGACAAATGCTTTATGTTCTCACTCACATGTGAAAACTAAAAAAAAAAAAAAAATTGATCTCATAGAAGTAGAGAGTAAAATAGTAGTTACCAAAAGCTGCGAAGGGCATGAGGGAAGGAGGGATAGAAAGAGGTTTCTTAACAGGTACAAAATTACAGTTACATAGGAGGAGTAAGTTCCAGTGTTCTATAGCACAGTAGAGTGACTACATGTAGTTAACAATTTATTACGTATTTTAAAATAGCTGGAAGAGAGTTTTAATGTTACCAACACAAAGAAATGATTACTATCTAAGGTGATAGATATGCCAATTACCCTGATTTGGTTATTACTCATTATGTACATGTATTGAAACATCACATGTACCCCATAAATACGTACAAATATCATGTGCAATTAAACTAGTAATTTTTTAAATCCATATTAAATGTCCACGGAGAGTGTAAAGAATGCAGTGCATTT
>NW_016107673.1:259712-276648 GCF_001604975.1 Cebus imitator
CAAGTTCATACAGCTGGTGAAATTCAGACAAAGCTCTACCATGGCCCTTGTTATCAGCTAAGCTACTAGGGTGTTTTTTGTTTTTGTTGTTTTTGAGATGGAGTCTCATTCTACTGCCCAGGCTGGAGTGCAGAGGTGCAATCTCAGCTCACTGCAACCTCTGCCTCCCAGGTTCAAGCGATTCTCCTGCCTCAGCTTCCTGAGTAGCTGAGGGATTATAGGCCACACCACCACACCCAGCTAATTTTTGTATTTTAGTAGAGACAGGGTTTCACCACGTTGGCCAGGCCGATCTCGCACTCCTCATCTCAAGATCCACCCACCTCAGCCTCCCAAAGTGCTAGGATTACAGGCATGAGTCATTGCACCTGGCCTGGAAATTTTTAAATACATACAAAAGCAAAAAGAAAAACTCTATAAAGTTTGAAATGTGATCTCAATTGAGGAAATCTCCAGTAGTAGAATAGATAAAGAAATGGAAAATAGGATATGAATAAGAAAATTAGAGAATTCACTGAAATATCCCGCTTTTGCCATATGTCCTGCAAGTACCCGCTTCTCCTCTACCATGACTGTAAGCTTCCAGGAGCCCCCCAGATGCGGATGCCTGGTTATGCTTCCTGTACAGCTTGCAGAACTGTGAACCAATTAAACTTTTATACTTAAAAAAAAAAAAAGGAAATAATACAAGTTCCATTATGGGAGAACAGAGAAAAACAGAGGGGAGGGTCTATCAAAGACATAGTGTTGTACTGGAGCAAGCATACAAAGTCAACACCAAGACAAAATTATGCCCAATTGCAGGGTCTTTATTGCCGGCAGCCGCAGAGGACTCACGTCTCTCCAACCTGTGGCCCCAAGCTCAGGGGGAGCAAGGTTTTTAAGCTGAAAAACCACATCCTGGTTTTAGGACCAAGAGAGTGAGGGGATGCAGCGCAAGCAACTATACAGAAGCTATTTCTGGCAGTTTCTGATAAGCAAAAGCAAACAGCTTTAGATAGTGGGCTTCCTGGAATCTGGGGAAATTCTAAGTGGTCCCTGGTGGACAGCTGCAGGTCAAATGTTACAATAGAAAATTTTTTCTTCTCTTTCTTTTCAATCAGCATTTTGCAGAGCAAGCTAGCTGTTTTTATTTACAGAAGCCCCGGTCAGCAGTTATTGCAAGGAAAACGGGGCAGCAAGCAGTTATCACAAAGGAAACGGGGCAGCGGTTACAACTGATTTTTGGAAAAACTTTTTCTTGTATAAAATGGCATTGCTTAGGTTCTAACTCTAGGCCAGCTATAGCACAATAATACAAGAAAAATTTCCAAACGGAGAGGCACAAGTGCTCCAATTGAAAGGGTTCATGTCCCAAGCACAATGAAGAAAGACTCACATGAGAAATAAAGATTGTGAAAATTTCCAGAAAGAGAAAAGCGGGGTAGAGTGGAGCAAAAGTAAACATAAGACAGGGGAACTAAGAAGCATAGAATCTGACACAAAATATCCTAAGAGAATTCTCAGGACATCAGCTGTGCTTCAAGCCTACAGCTCAACCAAACAATAGTGGAGCAAAAAAGCAGAGAGCTGCAGAAGAAATGCTGCTCAGTGAAACAGCATAACTGGAGAATTAATGAAGTGCTTGAGCATCAGATAAAAAGACTCATGATGGGCATTTGGCAGCTCTCTTGAAGCACTTGAGAAATCTAGCAATAGGCACTAAAAGAAAAATGAGACATTAATTTCATGCAAAATAAAAAGAAACATAGAAAAGGCATCGTAATTTAATAATTGACCTTCTTTTTCAGTGATTATCCCGCAATGTTATAGTAAACCTGAAAAAAAATTAATACAAGAAAGGAAAATTGTCCTATGTTTGGCTCATATGGGTTTGTCAGGGAAAATATTTATAAGGCATAATAATGTAAACAATGTAAACACTATCGCTTAAAATTTGTGACAGAACTACCTTGTGTAAATGGGTAGGGCACCTAAATCCTTTCAGTGTTATCTGATTGTTTATATGCACATGTTATTGTGATTAAAGTTAAAAATAAAGTAAATAAGAAAAAGCTATCAGAAACATCATGGTGCTTCCTCAAAAATTTAGAAATGGAATCATCTGATCCAGCAATCGCACTTCTGACTAGGTACCCAGAAGTAGTAAAAGCAGGATCTCAGAGATATTTGCATGCCCACGTTTATAGCAGCCTATTCACAACAACCAAAAGGGAGAGGCAACCCAAAAGTTTATCAACAAATGGGACCAGGCACAGTGGCTCACAGGTGTAAATCACAACACTTTAGGAGGTTGAGGTGGGGATATCACTTGAGTCCAGGAGTGTAAGACCCACCTAGACAACATGATGTGACCCCATCTCTACAATATATACATATATTTTTTTAATTACATGCCTGTAATTCCAGCCTTTTGAATACAGGAAGCTGAGGTGAGAGGATCACTTGAGTGCAGGAGGCGGAGGTTGCAGTAAGCCAAGATCATACCAACACATTCCAGGTTGGGTGACAGAGCCTGACCCTGTCACAAGCGGGGGGAAAAAAAAAAAAAAAAAAAAAAAGGAAATTCTGACATGCTATGACATAGAGGAACCTTGAGGATATTGTGCTAAGTGAAATAAGCTAGTCACAAAAAGATGAATACTGTATGATTCAGCTTAGATGAGGTATCTACAGTAGTCAAATTCATAGAGACAGAAGGTAGAATGGTGGTTGCCAGAGGCTGAGGGGAAGGAGGAAGCTGTTGTGTGGAGTTTCTACTTTGCCAGATGAAAAGAGGTTTGAAGATCTGCTACACAACAATGTGAATATATTCCTATTATTTTGTACTGAACTGTATTAAAAATAGTTAAGAAAGTAAATTTTATGTGTTTTTTGCCACAATTTTTAAAATGCTACAAAATGAATAAAGAGCATGATTCAAAAGATTTAAATTTAGAAATAAAAAATAAAAATATACATAAAATGCAGCTTATTTTCTAATGATTGAATTTAAATTTCACTGATTCCACTGGAATGTTTTCCTAACATGAAAAAATACATATATAAATAGACACATTACGTTTCCATTACCATACAAGTAAAACAACTCTCCTGTTTGTTGAGTTGCTGCTGTCACAGTCAGTGTCATCGATGTTAGTAATGTCACTTCACAGTGGCTATCAGGATCTAGTTAAAGTCACTATAGTAAAATAGCACAAATCTGGATGGTCATCATATGAGCAAAGTATAAGAAAAACTCCAAATATACCAAATAAAAAATATCAAAATAGAAAATTCTCTGTTTCACTATATAAAAGATGAACACATGCATCAGGGTATTTCTGATAAATACTAGAGCTCCTTTCAAATTGTATTACAGAATATTCTTAGCGAAGTTTTACCTGCTATCTGTCCTGTTCATGACTTTAAAGGAAGAGAGAGACCAGACACAGTGTCTCATGTCTACGATCCCAGCACTTTGGGAGGCCAAGGCAGGAGGATTACTTGGGCTCAGGAGTTTCAGCCTAACAACAAGAAGAAAGCAAGATCTGGTCTCTACAAAAATTTTTTAAAATTAGCTCTTTGTGTGGTGGTGCATGCTTGCAGCCCCAGCTACTTGGGAGGCTGAAATGGAAGGACTGCTTGAATCCAGGAGTCTAAGACTACAGTGAGCTGTGACCATGCCAGTGCACTCCAGCCTGGGCAACAGGGCAAGACCCTGCCTCTTAAAAAAAAATAAAATAAAAATAAAGAAGTTAGAAATAAATTACATATTTAACCATAAAGGTACATTCTATCTAGAAAAATGCTCAAATCGAGAACTGCTTGACAACCTCCTATAATTTCAAACTTTCGTTAAGAACTCACTACACATGAGGTACTGTGCTAGGTGGGCGAGACCCAGAGTTTCGGCTCCCAAGAAACTCATTCCCTAACCTTCCAATTAATGAAGCATTCTTGTTATGGGCCTAAGTGGGGCCCATAACTGATCTGTTATAGTCAAGTAACTCAATGCCATCTGTTCTAGAGTAGAGCCTATCTAAGAAAGTAAGTACAAGAAAGGCCGGCCATCTAAAAGCAGGTCAAGTCTTATCACAGATCACCTTCATACCTTCTTCTACCAAATCTCACTGAAGATTCTAGTTTTTGTTTTTTCTTGTCAAAACCTGGATTGCTTCCATCTGCCTAAAAAAGATATTCCTGGTTTCCTGCCCCTACTCTCTTGGGAATTCTTTGTTGTTCAGGGTTTCCTTTTTTGGTTTTTTTTTTTAAATGACAAAAGACTTCATTTTTTTCTAAAACTTTAGATTTTTTTTTAAAGGTAACAACTACCACATCACCTACACCTCACCAAATCTCACACTCACACATGGCAATTTTCAATTTTCAAAGACCTGGCTTCAAAACAATTCACTCATAGAAATGGAGCAGACCCTCCCTTCAATCCCATGTTCTCCCTGTGGAAAGAGTGGACAACCTACATCCTGTTCCTTTTACCAGCTAGCTGGCTTTGAGCAGTCATTTAAACCACTCTAAGTTTCAGTTTTCCCTTAACAAAAAACAAAAAAAAGAGGAAAATAAACGTATTTCATGTTTCATGAAATGTATGAATGTTGCCTGCATACAACTTTTTTAAAAAGAAAAAATAATGTTTGTAAACCTAGCACAACGACTGGCTTACAGTAGGCACTTCATAAAAGTCCCTGAGGAAGCAAAGCTGTCAACAGCTTGGCCTGAACTACAAACCAGCTTCCAAAATGCCCACTCCCATAGCCTGGGACCAAAATTATCTCATAATTCGCTGTTTTTAGAATTACAGTCTGGCCTAAGAAAAGTGCATACTCTCCCTATATTCTTACCTCATGTAGTCCATCCTCAAGGGTGAAACGAGCAAAGAACAGAGGCCGAGGGCTTCTTGGAGAACACTGGCTCTGTGGTGCCCGCTGCTCCAGCAGCACCTGTGCTGTCACCCAGCCAGCAGAAGAAAGCTGCCTGCCCACCCCCTGAAATGCTGCTTATGCTGCCCTCAACAAGGAAAGTAAAAAAGTCCTGGCCAGCACAGTGGCTCACAAATGTAATCCCAGCACTTTGGAAGGCCAAGGCAGGCAAATCACCTGAGGTCAGGAGTTCAAGACCAGCCTGACAAACATGAAGAAACCCCATTTCTACCAAAAATACAAAATCAGCTGGGGTGGTGGCGCATCCCTGTAATCCCAGCTACTCAGAAGGCTAAGGCAGAAGAATCGCTTGAACCCGTGAGGCGGAGGTTGCAATGAGCTGAGATCATGCCACTGCACTCCAGCCTGAACAAAAGTAAAACTCCGTCTCAAAATAAATAAATAAAATCCCCAAACCAAAACTCAACCTTTTCAGTGAAGTGGGCTTGACCACATGCCACTCCTCTCTTCAAAGTCCCGAAGAACCCACATGACTCCTCTGAAAACCATTCCTCCATTCTAGGGCAAGCATATTCACAGCCTTTATAGCCACACTGAGCCTCACCATTAACCAAAAGAACCGCCGTGAGTCTATGTGCCCCAGATTTTACTTATGTAAAACAACTCTACAACTCTTGTTTTACTTATGTAAAACAACTCTACCTAGTATTTTCTAGGCACTGTTCTAAGCTTTTTTACAAAAATAGCTCGTTTACTCCTCATAAGTGTTAAGATAGGTAAGGTACTATTAGTATTCCCATTTTACAGAGGAGAAAACTTGAGGCCAGGATAGGTTCAGTAACTGTCAGACAGGCTGATTCCAAAGTCTGTGCTTTTAACCACCAAGTCATGCCATCTCCTCATGTAGCTCTAGGGCCCTTATCAGAGTTGTGATGTTCTAGAAGGCCTTCCTGTGTATATATTATTAAGAACAACATCAGCAAATCTATCAGTCCCCGCAGATCAGAACTGTTGCTATGCTGCAGAATAGATGTAGGTCACAGAAGCTGCAAAGGACAGAGGCTGAGATCAAATGTCCCTACATTAGGTGACTAAGTATTATGGGTCTCTGTTTTCATACCTGTAACACAGGGATTATAATGCCGATCTCATGCCATTACTGGGGAGATTAAATGAGGTAACTTATATAAAGTACTACTATTATGTCTTTCACATAGTAAGTGTGCAATAAGCTACAGCCTTTAGGATTTAAGGCTCCGGTTGTTTTGTTGTGTATACGTCATTTTTTTTCTGTGAGAAACTCACAAGTATTGAAAGAAAAGTTAATTCTAGAAGAAATCTAATGAACAGAGTAATTCAAACTCTAGATATTATAAAACTAACAATTCAATCCAATATTTAAGTAAGCTTTCTGGGCATGACATAAATAAATTAAATGATTATGGGCTCAAGGGCCATACATTTTAACCACATAGAAGCAATATATGAGGGTGTTTTAAAATAACCTACTCAGCCTTTTAAATAGAAATCAATCTTTTATCACCGGAAAATATCACTTATTTCATTTATTGAAAATGCCAAGAGGAGTGAAAAGTATTACGAATTCTATCTTACCAATTCCATGTGCTCCTATAGCAATATCGCTGTATCACTGGTAGTTTTCTTCTTTCCAGACCCTTGGTGGGACTGTGCTTCTCCGATTCCTTACGCTGGGTGTGGGTACATGACTTGCTTTGGCAAGTGAAATGTGAGCAGAAGTGATATGAGTCTCTTTCAGGCAGAAGCATTTAATTACTAAGATGAGACTCAGCCGAATGCCATTCACCCTTCATGGGGATCACAGAAGCTCATAGCGAGTTAAAATCCCTATCAGTCTGAATTTGAGTGACAGTGATAAGCAGAACCCTCCTGCCAATTCTCACTGGTCCTGTAGCATGACAAAGAATATGGTTTTGTTATATTAAGCTTCGAAAATGTAAGGGTTGTTTGTTAGCCATCACTTTAGCCTATCCTAAATGACAGGATAATAGGATAAAGTTACAGAAAAAGTGAGTTAATACCACAGACGGACTCATCCCACCAATCTCACAGAATAGGGATTCATCAACTGAACTCCTGGATGTGAGAAAGAAACGTATGTTGTTATCACTGTCATCTTACTCTTAGTAATCAGTTGCCTTTGATCCTATTTAAAGGATGCATGTTTCTTTGATGGTAAACACTAAAACCTATTTTTAAACGAATTTTAAAACATCACTAGGTTTTTTTTTTATAGCTTGGAAAATTACCAAATATATTTAGTAAATTTTCACTAGCAATGTTTTTCTAAGCACTGACATTTTTCTTCTTTTGTTAAAACAGGTCTAAGTTGTCTAAATAGACTAACTTTATCTTTCTGACTCTCCAAGAAGAAATAGTTACGGTGGCTTCCCACAGCTTACCTACGTATCACAGCATCATAAAGAGTTAAAATTCTAAGACATACAGGAGCCTACTGAAGAGATAGGTAGATATCACAACTTGAAAAGCTGTAATGATCACAGAATAGGTCCTGGCCTAAAGATTCAAAGCAATCTTTTACAAGAAAAGCTTGCCAGAGTGTGGTCATGCCAGAGTAAGTCATACCCACTCTCACACCAACGTAACTGAGGCATCTCCTGTTTCCCGCCCAAGTCCCGTGCTGGCTGGCGCAGTCACACATGCAGTTGGAACCCTACGGGATAAACCATAATTGACTTCCACAAATTGCTGCAGAGTCTAGCATGAAAATCAAAAGCTTTCATTGAGCCTTTTAATGCCGTTAGAACGGGTTATAAAATCCTGGTCCGTGAATAGGCCTCACTTGCATTAGCTTCCTACAAAAGTTGCATGGAAATCTTAAATGGATAGAGAGATAGATACTCATATATAGACATACATAGTATGTTTACACTTTATTTATATAGATGTTAACATATATGTTTTTCCTAGAAAATTAAAGGAGTACCTATAGCAAAACGCTTTGTTCAATAACTAATCATTTTTTAATATCCCTATGTTAATGGCAGGATTTATATCATTTGCCCTATTTAATACATTTGCATGACAACCCAGGGAGCAATTGTTTTAACAAAAACATCCAGCTACCTAAGTGTCCTGAACAAGTAGTCACTTCAAGTGAAAACTCACAGGATCTTGAGACTGCTGTTTTTTATCATTTGATTTCTGCCTCTGTTGAGAGTCAACAGACAAAGGGAACAACCCCCAACTCCAAGTGGAAGGGCTTATCTGTGCCTTGCAGTCCCAGGGGCCTGTGCCCTGAGGCAAGTTCTTTAACCTCTCTGAAGCTGTTTCCTCATTAGTAGATGTGGTTCAGATGGGAAAGGGAACAATAATCCAGATAACCTGTAAAATTGCTTCCAGAGGCAAAGTCTCTTTAGGAACAGATGAGAGGTCTAACATCTACTCTCACTGCAGGGCAGCAAGAGGATGGACTGGAAGGACGGGATGAGGCTGACTCAGTGCCGCTGGAGGATTTCTGGAGACAAGAGACAGAAAATGTATTATTGTCACTGTTATCAAGTATCCCTCTCCAAGCAGATGTTTTTACTGAAGTTTGCATTTTCTCCTTCACCTAGAGTCCCTATCCCTTTGTGAAGTCTTTATAAACAGACGTAATGTGTTTCCAGGGCTGACCTGAGGCATACTTCCTGCCCTGATCTTCACAGGAGTGATTCCAGTAAAATAAGAAAACGATGGAGATAAAAGACAAGAAAGAAAATAGACTCACCCATAATATGTGTCCGTGTGTCTTGTCTTCACGTTATCTACTCCGAGTGGGAGGCTGCAGTGACAGGGTCTTTGTTCTGTACTATCTTTACATGCTCACAGAGAATAAACAATACAAGTAAACATGAAAGTCGGCAAGTTAAGAGTGGAGGTTGTTAAGATCGGTAGTAAATCTGCAGCAGCTGACAGCGCATCCTGCGTCATTCTTGATTCATTTCTAATACCCTTACTGATAGAAAATAGGAAAACCCAAGCAGCTCAAACAAAACCAAACAAAGCAAAACAGGCCAGGGAGTAGGAACCTGACGAAAGAATTATATAGTGGAAGTCCTGTGGCTTACAAGGGCCTATTTACCTAATCTGGTCTCATCTTTCACAACTTCCCATCATCCTTCATTTGAGGCACTCTGAATTTCCCTCTTGCTCTTTCCCTAATCTTTGCACATTCTGTTCTCGCAGTCTGAAACACTGTTGTTTTACTCCTTCACTTTTGCCCAAGTAATTCCTATTCATCTTTCTGGTCTTCATTCTCCAGGAAGCCCTCTCTTGTCTGACATCTCAACGCTGACTTCGACGATTATCTCAATGTGCACCCAGAGCCATGAATTAAAATTACTTGCTGGCTGGGGGCTGTGGCTCACACCTATAATCCCATCTTTGGGAGGCTGAGGTGGGCTGATCACGAGGTCAGGAGTTCGAGACCAGCCTGGCCAATATGGTGACACCCTGGTTCTCCTAAAATATAAAAATTAACCAGGCGTGGTGCTGAATGCCTGTAGTTCCAGCTACTCAGGAGGCTGAGGCAGGAGACTCGCTGGAACCCAGGAGGCAGAGGTTGCAGTGACCCGGGATAGTGCCACTACACTTCAGCCTGGGTGACAGAGTGAGACTCCATCTCAAAAACAAAAAATTACTTGCCTCCTTATCTGTATGATCACAAGGCTGCAAGCATTTTGAGGGCTGTTTGTGAATAATTGTCTCCATATCCCAGAACCTACACTGTAGCTGGCACATAGTGCCTCATTAGGAAAATCTTACAACACAGTTTGCCAAACTACTCCTGTTTCTTTGACCAGGACAAAACCGAACAAGCTGAAAACCAAAGCAGTACTTTTGGCAAGATGTTCTCTTTTCCTTGACTACTATAGGCAAAGAGCCTAGAGCCAGGCCCAGTACAAATCAGACCCAGTGACAGGCTTATTTCCTTCTTTCCCTTCACTTTATCCTCACCTCATATTCTTGGTTTTCAAGTGTAAACTCAAGGATCATTCATATACCAGAGGTTGTTCAAGACACACTCCTAAAAACTTGTGAAGAAATTTCCTTGAGAGAACCAAGAGAAAAGATGGTACCATTTATGTGATAAGCCCTGAAAATAACTTTGATCAACGTATTAAAAGGTAAGCTGGGTGCAGTGGCACGTGCCTGTAAATCCCAGCTACTCAGGAGGCTGAGGTGGGAGGATCACTTAAGCTTAAGAGTTTGAGACCACCCTCAGCAACATAGACCCCCATCGCTAAAACAAGTTTAATTAGCCAGGCATGGTGGCATGGGCCTGTAGCCAGCTACTTGGGAGGCTGAGGCAGAAACATCACATAAGCCTAGGAGTTCAAGATTGCAGCAAGCTAAGATCACACAACTGCACTCCAGCATAGATGACAGAGAAGCCTCATCTCTTTAGGGGGGTGGGGAAAAAAAGCCCCAACAGAAAAGATAGACCACTCCTCACCAGCTGTACCGCTTACGTCCAGGCCTTCTGTTCTGCACTGCTGCAACAGCCTGCTAAGTGGTCTCTCAGCTTCTTCCCTTAATCCACATCTCAAGAGTAAAGTCTATTTTCAAGACAGCCACCACTTGATCCTTTTGAAATGTTAAGTCAGATCACTTCACTCTTCCACTAAAACTCTCCAATGATTTTAGTTCAAAATCCCCAAGTCATTTTACATTAATCAATAAATAATGCTACAAGAGTCAACTCCAGTCTTGGCCAGCATGTGGTGAGAAAAGCCATTAAAGTCATGGTGACACAAGTAAATCCTTGCTGTTAATTGCAGTCAACAGGGAAGAAAACTGCCTTCAATGTAACAATTGGTTTCCAGCATATGGTTTCAGGTTAATGCATAGCTGAACCATCCATGTTAGTAAACTATGCATTTTGTTTGATCATGCCCTTATTTTTTTCTTTATAACTTGATACCCCAAACATTCCTCACTTTCCTCAAGCTCTCTACCCCATTTCTCATTTGCAGAGAAAAGAACTCATCAGTATCTTTCTTTTCCATTTTCAAACATATTGCAGTAAAGAGCGAAAAGGGTCACAGCTACTCCCACCTCCCTGAATCCATGCTCTTTGCCATGTGAACTTCAAGCTCCTCCCATCAAGATGTGGAGCCTGTTTCTCTACTCCATGAATCTAGGCTAATCTTGTGTGACTTGCTTTGTCCAACAAAACGCCACACAAGTGATGCTGTACAAGTTCACATCCAAGGCCTCGGAAGACTTGACCACACGTCTGCTCACTCCTGAAATCCTACCCAGTGGCTACATGAATAAGCCAGAGTTAACCTACAGGGTGGTAGAATACCACATAGAGCAGAAATGAGTCATCCCAGCCAAGGCCATGCTAGATCAGCTATCACCATCCGCCCTGGGAGCAATGGAAGATATGTAAGTGAGCCCAGCTAAAACCAGAAGAAGCACTCATCAGAGCCCAGACCAAATTGCCAGTCCATTGAATGATGAAATAAATTGTTGTTTTAAGCCACTAAGTTCTGGGATGTTGTGGTGCACAGCAAAAGCTAAATGATAAACTAATCTAAATATTTTATGTTTATTATCTCAAGTAGTGGTGACTTAACTTTTCCAGAGGCTCTTTGCTGAAATACTTTCTCTTCTTCTTAGGATGCCTTCCCCAACCTAGTCCATTTGGGAAACTTACACTGAGACAGCTCAATAGCACATCAGTAATATCACCACCTGCCACCTCACCCTCTTCTTTGAGCTCATAGCATGTATGTATGTATGTATGTATGTGTGTATATATATATATATATATATATATATATATATATATATATGCCACCATCTTTGCATTTATTTTCATGTCCACCTACCACAGAAAGTTGAGATTATGTTTTATTCATCTCTATAATCCAGAACTTAGCCTAACATTTGTCACATAGGAGCAGCTCAATAATGTTACTGCAAATAAATAATAAATACTTTGATAGTTTTCATTTCTGTCTTTTTTCTGTAATTACCACCTCTGCCTTCATGACATGACATATCACGAACGACCTGAATAATTTAAACAGGGGCCTTTCTACTTCCCCAAGAGTCTTGTTGAGTATTCCCATAGCACATTGTAAACACTTTCAACACACAATCTTGATTGCTTATACAGGGTTCTTCGCATAAAACTTTCAGCTATTTCAAGGCAGAAGTCATATATCCCTTATTTTTTTATATCTAATCCCCAGCCTAATAGCTTATTGAAAATAGGCGGTTAATTCACAATGAAACTACTTTTAACTTTTAAACTGTTTAATGAAAAAAAATAACTTTCATTTCATAAATCAGACTTTCTCAGAAGATATTGGTAACAGTCAATACAGTGAAGAGTACTGTCTAGACTCAGACACGTGCAGAAGGAGGAGGAATCAACTCTTACCTTGTAGGGATTTTTCTGAGGCAGATATTGCTATCCTGTTTTGTCTCACTCATAGCCTTAAGTGAAGTCTCTTCTACCAATTGATCTACTTTGAAGCCTTCAAAGAATTTGGAGACATCGGTATGAGAGAAATCACTCCTTTAACTGTCCCCAAGAGCTGTCAATTACTGGATTACTTTCCACTAATGTTGATCTGCTCAAAGATTCTGCCTCTAATGTTCACTAACTAGAATGAAGACACAGAAAGCAGTTTCATCAAATTCATGGACAACCCAAAGCTGAAATGAAGATCTACTACCTCAAATCCATTCATTCATTTAGCAAATAGTTATTGCATACTTACCTACTATGTATGAGAATACCATTCTAAGCATTGGGATACGGCAGAAAACAAAAAAATACCAAGTCTTTTCTTTCATTGAGATTTCATTCTAACGGCAGAGGATAAACATTAAATACAAATCAAATCAACATAATGAATAAGCAAAACTAACACTTTGCCTTTCCACCATAGTGACCAACACACCACATACTACAGTCAGGCTGGTGGGGGAGCACGTTTTTTACGAAGTACTTTACAACATGAAGTAAACTTTAAAAACAGAAATTTCCTGTCTAGGATTAGTCCTCAAAATAAAATGACACCTTGAGCTTTTTCCTAGAAATTGCTAAATCATTAGTGAACCTATCTGCCCCTGACTTTTGCAATGCCAGCATCTGCAGATATGTGATTACCCTACAGATATAATAATGAGATAAAACTCCTATCATTTCCCATCATGAACAGTTAACTAATGATGATAACCTTGAAGAGCTTCTTTCTGTAAACACTTGCCTTGTCCTTCACCTGGAGAGCCCGTTCTAAAGGCTGGTCTTTCTTACAAAACACTCCAAGTAAAAATCCTTTTGTTTTCTCATTGCTTTTATTTCTTTTTCTTTCACCTACTGGAGCTAAATATGATGTTACTTGAGAACTATGCCACTGTGACCTCTTTCACCCAAGTTTGTCTTTTTCATCTTCTTAAATAAAAAGCTGTAGAGACATAACTTTTACTCTCTGTGACTCAGTTTCTATTTCTGTTTGTCTTTCAGTTTCTGGCTTAAGACTGGTTCTTGGCCAGGTCTGGCTCTGTTTTACACATGACTATTTTATTCCCTCTTTAAGTGGCAGTAATAATGCTCAGGAGACAGATTTCAAGTATATGCTCTGACTATCTGGTTTCTGTTGTGTAACAGACAACAGGGGTCTGGTAGTCTCCTTCTATTTTTCCTTTTTGTCAGTTATCTTTCTGATGTGGCCTGGCACTTGAACATTCATGTCTTTGTCACCAAGTCATGCAACTATAGTCATATCATTGTGTGCTCTCAATCACAGTGCTGGGAACTCACTCGGGTCACATCCTCAACCACTGATCATGCATTTTTATTTCTATCAGTAAAAATCATTGTGTTGTTTGAGCTCAAATCACACAAAATAAAAAAGAAAAGTTCTGTGCCCCCTGAAACAGTCATGCTGGATCAAAGGACATCACAATGAGGACAACTTTGACAGGCATTGTGTCTCTCCTATTCTTGACCAAGAGCTGCTGCCACTGACAAGTGAGTTTTTGCTAAAACCCAGCAAACTGGGCTTTGTATTTACCTTCACCCATGACTGAGGCTGCTAGTTCATGTGGCTGTGCCCTTTCCCCTCCTCTCAGAAAGAAAGGACTTAACCTGTATCAGTGGAGGAGGAAACACTGTAGGAGAATACCAAAGGCCAGGTAGGGCTGTTAATAACGTCACTGCAGGCAGGAAATGACAGAGACTTCAATTACATGATAATAGCAGACATGTGAGAAGTAACTGCATTCAAAAGACTTTAAGGCTGAGGTGACAAAGCATGAGTATAAGGTGTTTGAAGAAGCAAGGAACCAAAAATAATACCAAGATTTTTGATAGATGACAGGATAGGAATTCAAAATTACTTTTACTATTCAGGAAAATGAAATGTAATAAGGATATGTAAATGCAGCTCTTGGGTCTAGAATTCCAACTGCAAAAATGCAAGAGAAGGGAAAACTGGCCTAACAATAGTCTATGAGAAAATGAGCTCGGGGTCTTGCTGGACCTCAAGTTCAGTGTGATTCACATGCCAATCAGAAGAGCCTACAATTTAAAATATCATAGAAGTAGAATGCCTGAGTTAAGGGAGATGACTCTTTAGTATATTTCACACTAAAATCCCTCCCATTGCTAAGGTTCATAAAGCTTCCAATCCACCACCTAAAATGAGCAACATGTACTTACAGGGGTTTCAGTGTGTGATGTGTGTAGAGTGCACTTCTCCAATTGGAAGGAATAACACAGAAAGTTCACGTTTAAAAATAGCAAATTACAACATAGAATACCATCTACCGTGTGCTAAGTGCCTCACTAGCAAGCTTTGCCTACATGATTACTGGGCTTTCTCAGTGACTCCTTCCTCAACAAAGGGTGAGACCTCCATGCATCCACACCGAGCATTTTATTTATCTTTGAGATTCTTTTTTTGGATAGGCATGGCAGTCAGTGGAAGAGTGGCATTATGAGAGAGAGAGAGAGAGAGAGAGAGTGTGTGTGTGTGTGTGTGTGTGTGTATTCACTGAGAAGCAATATAAACATGAGAGCAGCCAACCAAGTCACAGACCTGAGTTCTGGGTGGGTCTCGGGCTTCAACTCTCCACATGACTTCCAGCTAGCATCCTTTCCCTGTATTTCTGTGTCCTAAGCTATAATGAAGCAACTACTGGCTGTCTCCAGGCCTACCCAGAAGGGAAGCTCTCAAGATAAATGGGGTGTCCTAAATTCAGCAGCCACCTGTGGAACAGCTGTGGAGGACGGAACAGCACAATTAAGCCCTTAGGAGAGAATTGTGCTCTGAGCTCTCCAGAGAGAAAAAGGAAATGAGAAAGTGAAAAAGGACACAGGGCAGAAACAAAAGTTCCTCCCTGGGAGCTATTAATAGTTTAAGAAGTGTATCTCTCTGGAAGCATCCGTCTAAGGTACCAGAGCTTTTAAACACATCAGCCAGTAATGGAGTGCAAAAGAGGTCACTGCCAAAGATGAATGCAGTATTTGTCAAACAGCAGAAATGGATGGTTAGTGTAACAAGAACAGATAGTTCTGCCAGGTCAGTCTCTCCCCTGTACTTCCCGCTCAGGTTATAATGCTGTGTGTAACATCATGGGACAAAGATCCAAAAAGGAAATGCCAACCACCTGGTTAGCTCATAAAACCGATTAGTAAAAAAGTCCTTTGGGCAGCTTCAGTTAAATTAGTGTTAATTCTGACACCTATTCCAGACAACATCTCACCACATAAAAAGCACTTTATTTTGTCTCTCTTCTCTCCAGTCTGTGGGCATTTAATTCCCACATAAGAAGAAAAGAGCTTTAAAACATAAGAACCCAGAAAATCAAAACCACTCTTCCTTTTAAGCAATTCCAAGCTAGATCTACTAAAAACTATTTGGTCCACTGGTTTTATACGGAAAAGTTTAGCTGACTGAAAACTGTACTATTTTACAACTAAAAGGAACACAAGAATTCAGAAATCTGGCAGCACGTAATGTCCCTGCATTTCCATTTTAAATCAACATTACTTTTCTTTAAGATGGGTATTTTATTTCTAAATGGCTGGACATGACCTTTACAAGTGTGTGGTTTCTGTCTGCAGCTCAGAAAAAAAAATGTCATTCCTGCTTCTCAATTTTTAATTTCTATTAATCACTTTTTCTCCTTACATTCTACATAATCAAGAGGGACGTGTCCCTTGCCCTTCTTACTGATTTCTATTATTCTTCATTACAGCCTTGGTTCCATTTCCCTGCTTCCCACCAGGTATTTAGACATTGAGTCTAAACTGTTCTATCCCTGCCTCTGTCGGGGTGACTATCATATAGTTGTGTCATCAATTAGCCTGGCATCTGATCTCTGTTTCCAATGTCTTCTAAGAGGAAATTTAATTGTGATTAATATCTTTTTATAACTTTGAAATTATAGAGGCAGGATTCCTTACTCAGTCATGTTTGTTAAAAATCATAAATCAATTTATTTTATTCCCTCTAGATGTAAAGAGACCTTTCCAATTCTGACTGAATTCTAACAACATAAAAAGTCCAGCAGACATTAGAAGAATACATATTTTTTTTTCCTTTCAATGGGAAACCTTTCCATAATATCTTTGTGGTTGGGAGATCTGCAGAGCTTCCAAAGCAAGCCTTACAACTACAACTTAAGGAAAGCATTCTAAAGTTATGACAGGAAGAAATATGTCTTCAGACAATAACAAAATTCAGATTCAAGCATGCTGTACTCCATGCAAGAGATGTATTCTTGGAAAACTGAAGTAAATCAAAATTTTTTATAAATCAAATATTTCAAATTCAGAGTAGTTATTAATAGATATAATCCTGGTGACAAATCCTTCTGTGAGGTGCAGGATCCATGTCTAATGAAAAGATATACCTCTCGACACCGATCCAAGATGGCCGTTTAGGAACAGCTCAGGATTGCAGCTCCCAGTGAAAGCGTAGAGGGTGAGTGGACGCCGTGTTTTTATTGCCCACAGACTAGGAAATTCCCGGGCAGAGGTGCTC
>NW_016107673.1:282124-283531 GCF_001604975.1 Cebus imitator
AAAAGATATACCTCTCAAGGTAATGGTTTTAAGTTTGTCTTGGTGCTCAACTTTCTAAAAGTAGAACACTAATGTATGAATTTTGAAAGAATTTGGAGTAGCTGTCCCATCTTTTCAAAAACTTCATGACTTCAGTGACTCAGAAAATCTAGTAACAAAAGTTGATTCTTACCATGCTACTCGCACAAGTGTCCCTGTAGCAGACCTAAGCTGATGAACCTAACACTAATTCCCTGCCTGACTTAAAACTTTTCCAAAACTTAGAAATAAGGCAAAAAGATGACTAATATCCTTGTAATGACATACCGCAGCACTGTCTAATGGGCCCACCCATGGATTATTTGATTCTCTAGGATAATATATCTTGTTTAATTTATAATATTAATTAAGGCCCATATTCTGTGATGTTAGATGTTAATATACTTTTGTATAGTAGATATGCCAGTGTTTTGTCCACTGGAGAAGACAACATCTAAAGTTACGGTTTTATTGTCCTGTTGGGCATTAACCAGTTTCATCTCTAACCTCGCCAACTTGTTTCTGCAAATTATTCCTCAAATTTTCCTTCTAACTACCTTTGCCTATCCTGTTGTTTGCCTCATTAAATAAATACTGACACTCATTCTTTATCTGTATGAGAGTCACATGTTAATTTCTTTGACAATTATGCTTGACACCTGCATCTACTTTCCTTCCTAGCCTCTTCTATAGTTAGAGATAATCATGTAACATCGTTCCAGGCAATCAGATACAAGTAGAAGTGTGACTGAAGTTTCTAGAAAAGTGTTTGCTCCTCTGATAAAGAAGATAGTTCTATCTGGCACTGTCCCCTTTTCCCTCCTTTCTGCTTAATTGCTGACAAGATTTCTAGAGTTGGAGCAGCCAGTCTTGCTCCTAAGAGAAAATAAGAACAAAGAAATGGCTCAAAGACCCTCAGAGAGGTCAACCCTTATACCACTGAGCCCATGCGACAAGAGCAACAGCCATCAGCCTCTAAACTTCTTATAGGAGTAAAATAAACTCCCATTTGTTCAAGCCACTGCAAACCACAATTTATTCCTTGACTTCAACCGGACACATTTTCAGCTGATAATTAAAAAAAAAAAAAACTTTTATTTTAGGTTCAGGGGTACATGTGCAGGTTTGCTACCTAGGTAAACTTATGTCACACGTGTTTGTTACACAGATCGTTTTGTCACCAGGTACTAAGCCAAGTATCCAGTAGTTATTTCTGATCCTCTCCTTCCTTCCACTCTCAACCCTCAAGTAGACCCCAGTGTCTGTTCCCCTCTTTGTGCTGATGTGTCCTCATTATTTAGTTCCCACTCGTAAGTGAGAACATGTGGTATTTGGTTTTCTGTCCCTACGTTGGTTTGCTAAGCATGATGGTCTCCAGCTCCATCCATG
>NW_016107673.1:283671-292153 GCF_001604975.1 Cebus imitator
AAAAATGACAGGATTTTCCCCCTTTTATGGCTGAATATTATTCTGTTGTGTATGTACACCACATTTTCTTTATCCATTCATCCATTGATGGACATTTAGGTTGATTCCACTTCTTTGCTATTATGGGTAGTGCTGCTATAAACATACTCATGCATGTGTCTTTATGGTAGAATGACTTAAATTCGTTTGGATAAACAGCCAATAATGGGATTTCTGGGTCTAATTGTAGTTCTGTTTTTAGCTCTTTGAGGAATCACCACACTGCTTTCCACAAAGGTTGAACCAATTTACACTCCGACCAACAGTGTACAAGTGTTTCCTTTACTCCACAACCTCAACAGTATGTTATTCAGCTGATAATTCCTTAGACTCCTCTATGTTCCCCATTTCATAAGTTTCCCAGTTTTCAACTGGAAAGCCAAGTTCTGCTCAGCCTAAAGCCTATACTGCAAAAGGGTACACTTTTTAAAGAGATTGTGGAGGAGGTTTACTAATGCTTTACAACAGTTTCCAAAAATCAAATTGATATTGTCTTTGCATGTAATGAAAATAACTGATGAGCTCCCCCAAGCATTCGCTTTTCCCTCTAAACACCAAATTTGGTGAATTATTAACTAAGGAGACCGCCTCCTTCTAAGGATGCTCCTTCCAAAAGGTATGAAGATCAGAGGAATTCCCTGGTACAAGGAGGGCAAATAGAAGGGCTTCACAGTAGCCCTGCAGTGCCTGGGGCTCAACCCTATTGATGCTCCCACTCTCTGGGACTGACACCCAGAGCATGAGAAGACACCTGGACTGACACCTGGAGAGTGGGAGGGCACCTGGACTGACACCTGGAGAATAGGAGGACACCTGGACTGACACCTGGCCTTGCCTTTTCCCTAGTTCACATTACCAGAGAGTAGAGCTCCAGGGGAACATGAGTTGGCAAGGAAAAATAACTAGACGCTGAAGAGTACTAAACACATAACTAGACACAACTCAAACCTGTTGATTTCTGCTTTCTTTCTTCTGATACTCAGATGATCAAGATTTTCTTTCCCACTGAACCTTTGGTTGTGTGCTCAAGACTTATGCCTGGCATCTCACCAAAAAGACAGTGGCAATTCCTTTTTGTGTACATCTTCTAGATAAGAAACAGTGGCTTTATATATTTCCAACAAAAAAGTTTGGCCTTCCAAATGAGATCTGAGCTGATCTGCTCTCTGCCAGGTACCAAAAGAGAGAAAGAGAAAATGGGAGGAGGACGAAAGGAGAGAAGGAAGGAAGGAAGGAGAAAGGAAGGAAGGACAGAGTGGAGGAGGAAGAAGGGAAGGAAGGAAGGAGGAACGTGGGGGAAGAAGAAAGAGCAGGAGGGAAGAAAAAAGAAGGAAGAAAAATGTCAGGGAAGGAAAGGAGGAAGAAGGAGAAAGAAAGGAAGGAAAGAGAAAGGTTGGAAGGAGAGAGGAAGGTGAAATGGGGAGAAAGGAAGAAGACAAGCAGGCTGGATTCCTAGGTAGATACAAGAAAGGAAGGGAACACACACAGACACACGGTCAGACACACGGACAGCCGCACACACACAGCCACACACGGACACAAAGACACACACGGACACACACACGGACACACACACGGACACACACACGCCTATTTCCTTATTCCCTTTTAGTACTGTCACTCTCACTCTACCTTTTTAAAAAGCCAAGTGTTTCTCATGTAAAAGCCCATTATTCAAAGGAACAAAATCACCTATATAAATGGCCTATTTCCCAAGTTTTCCCTGAAGACTCTGCAGGCCCTGAGTAACCTCCTCTGAGATAGCTCCCGCAGCACTGTCTTGTGATAGAACATAAGCCTATTATGTCCCTATTACATGGATTTCTAACATTCCTTTTGCCACTTAAAATGATAGCCCTCTTGTCTTTTCCTTTTTTATTTTTCCTTTTCTTTCTTTTCAACTCTAGGATTTGTGTGATCACTGCCATTCTCTTACCCTTCCAGTCCACCACTACCTCCACCCTTTTTTCCTGGATTTTCTTTCTTCTCAGTTCTTTCAACCCTATGTGTAGAAAATCTGAGTGTAAAAGAATATGTGGATGGGAGGAAGTGGGAAAAGAAATTGACACAGAACGTTAGACAAACAATAAAATAGTAACGTGATCATTCCCTAAGAAAAGCCTTTGGAATCATTAGGCACATTCAGATTTACCTGCAAACTGAAATCAAGTTTGCTTAAGGCTTTGTCAATTTTGCCTTTGATCCTCGACAGCCTAACCTGGCCACCATTTTAGACCCTTTGGAAACTGAGTTGGCACAATGATCTGGTCTTCTCCGGTAAGGTTATCGCCCTTAGGACTGGGTCTCCTAACTCACGTGGCCACTATTTAACTGTCTTCCCGACTAGTAACAAAACTCCTGAATGGATCTAAACAGGATCTTTCCTTAAATGATCAAACAGAAAAGCTGAAAAATAACCTTGCTGCAAAGCAACCATTCTGCTCCAGAAAAAGCAAGACTGTAAATGGACACATCTTTTCTGATGAGGTTATTTCTGTGATAGTCACTCCTCAGAATGGAGGAAGGTGCCCAGGGACTGTCTAGTGCTGAGGAGATTTGGGGTAAAGTGGCCCGGTTTTCTGCTCCTCCTAGCATGGTTCTTCAAAAGGGCCTCCATTTAAGGGAGCACAAAAATATCAGACACAGCCGGAGCGGTGGCTCACGCCTGTAATCACAGCACTTTGGGAAGCCGAGGCAGGTGGATCACAAGGTCAGAAGTTCGAGACCAGCCTGGCCAACACGGTGAAACCCCAGCTCTACAAAAAATACAAAAGTTAACCAGCATGGTAGCACACACCTGTAGTCCCAGCTACTCAGGAGGCTGAGGCAGGAGAATCACTTGAACCCAGGAGGCGGGGGTTGCAGTGAGCTGAGATCGCGCCACTGCACTCCAGCCTGCGCAACAGAGCAAGGCTCTGTCTCAAAAATCAGACGCAATTTCTCAAAAATTAAATCAGGGCTTTAAAACGTTCTTTTTTAAGTTTCCTCATTGTACTTTTCTATGTTGATGAGTTTGTTTAATAGAGAACACTTACCATTTTTACCTAAATCAATGAACTTTTTTTTGAGATGGAGGTTTGTTCTTGTCTCCCAGGCTAGGGTGCAATGGCATGATCTCGGCTCACTGCAACCTCCACCTACTGGCTTCAAGTGATTCTCCTGCCTCAGCCTCACCAGTAGCTAGGATTACAGGCACACGTCACCACACTAGGCTAATTTTTGTATTTTTAATAGAGATGGGGTTTCACTTGGGCAGGCTGGTCTCGAACTCCTGACTTCAGGTGATAGGCCCACCTTGGCCTCCCACAGTGCTGGGATTACAGGCATGAGCCACCACGCCCAGCCCCCAATTTTTATTCTCAAAGTGGCTACAAAACACACTCAATGCTAAATGGAAGTGCTGTGTGGATTCTCTGCCATTTCCTAGTGTGGGGGCTGCTGATCCCTCCATCGAGTGGATAAGTGAAATCAAGGCTGCTTGTGATGGCAAACTCAACCCTAAACCTCTCATGACTTGTTGTTTTAAGAACCTGTGATCTTTGGGGGAAATGGAACATGTTTAAGCAAAACGCAAAACCCTTTTTCAAAAATAATTATTTTGTCCACCTCTCATTTCGCACGGTCTTTCTCAGAATTGACATTTCCCTGAGAGTGGCAAACACTTCAGCTCAATGTCAAGTACAGCAAAGCCTTCTATTTTCTTTAAAGTAAAAAGGTCTCAAGTATGTTTTACCATCCTGACAGCAGTGATAAGCGGGACTTTCACTCAAACGGATTACAGATGGGCTTTCTGAACCACATACGGCTCCATGCAAATAAGGAACCACCACCAACATTTTTTCTTTTGAAATGTTAGAAATACTCAGAGGGCTTTTTTGACATTTGTTTAAAAAAAAATCTCCCCCTTTTTCATTACCTTCTTCATTTATTATCAGCAGTAGATTGATACAGGGTGAATGGCTAGGAAGGGCCAAGAAAACAAGAGACTCTGGCCAAGTCACAGGCACTATGTTTCCAGGTCAGCAAGCAAATGACTCAGACCTGCTGATGGTCTGAGGCACGGATAAACAGAGGTTGGCCAACTTGTTCTGCAAAAGGCCAGATAAATAAGTATTTTGGGCTTTTGGGACAACGAGGTCTCTGTTCCAACTACCCAATTCTGCTTTTGTAACATAACACTATTATAAATGAGTGGGTGTGGCTGTGCTCACATAAAATTGTTTTATAAAATAGGAAGGGGGCTGATGTGTGCCATAGGCTAGATTTGTAGACCCTTGGAAAATGATGTGAATGGCACTGAAATCATAGTGCTTAGCAAGGAAAGGGAGAGTCACAAAATACTCCCCAGAAGCTTTCAACTGGCTAAGGAACTGGAGCAGGTCAGAGGGCCTCTGTGATGCCAGGCACTAATGCTTTGAATACTGGATTGTGGGGAGTGAAGGTTTCCAGGGAAGAGGCTGCTGGGGCTTTCAGAAGCTTCAGGGCAGCAGCTAACTCCAACCAGGAGAAAAAGTTTGCCAATATTTTAACAGCTGATCAAGCCATGCTGGTGGGTGCTAGCTAATAACAGCTGTCTACAACCTAGATTCCTGAATGAATGTACCATCCCAAGGAAGAAATTAAGACAAAAAATTAAAGTCTTTCATAGATGGGAGATTTTATTTTAACCCTCCTCCCCAAAACAAAAAATAGCTAATTCATTTACAAGCAAAAAAGATTAAAAAGCCATGAGAAGACAATACAATTATTCAGCTCAATGGTCATTTTAAAGAAGAGAGAGTGGGCACAGTGAAACACTTTTAACTGGTTTCTCTGGCCGGGCGCGGTGGCTCACACCTGTAATCCCAGCACTTTGAGAGGCCAAGGCGGGCAGATCACAAGGTCAAGAGATCGAGACCATCCTGGCCAACGCGGTGAAACTCGTCTCTACTAAAAATTCAAAAAGGAGCTAGGCGTGGTGGCAGACACCTGCAGTCCCAGCTACTTGGGAGGCTGAGGCAAGAGAATCGTTTGAATCCAGAAGGTGGAGGTTGCAGTGAGCCAAGATTGCGCCACTGCACTCCAGCCTGGCGACAGAGTAAGACTGTCTCAAAAAAAGAAAAAAATAGTTTTCTCTAACTACTTGGTTACATTGCTCAACAACTGGGTTGGCATTCAGGGCAGGGAGAAAACAACGGCTTGTGACCCTCTGGAGGGTGTTGATGTCACAGAAATAGTGTTCCGAGGGAAACTGCAACAGAGCAATCAATTGTCACTGCAGTATTCCACACCCAACCCAGGTGTTCAAGACTCTCCCCACCTACTAGCAATCCCCCAACACACAGACACAAGCACATGCATGCACACCACTAACCTGCAACTTTGTCTCCCTTAAGCCCTCAGCTAGCTACCATTAGAAAGTTGTTAGTAAACTAATTCAAGCTAAAGTGTCCATGAGTAACGAGAGCTGTGTATGTTGTACCTATTCAAGATTTAAGAGTTTTTAGAAGGTGGCCCTGGAGTAAACAATTCCTTTACCCAAATGAAAGACCCCATTACGGGGAAGACAATAAACAAATGTTTTTAGATATTTGGTCAGGGAGCCCTCCTCTTCTGAAAACAGGCTGTATGGATGGCTACCAATTCTTTCCTTGAAAAAAAACAGACCCTCACTACAGCATATGATGACAAAGTTTGAATGTTTTAATTGAAGGTCTTGTTCCGATGCCCAGATATTCAGATCATCAGGAGCTTTAGTTCACACTGCACCCTGCATGTACTTCCCCATTCACTTCTCGCTTTTTTAAAGGGACAATATGTTCAGGTAACACAGGCCTTGCCACGTGATTACGCTATGAACACAAAACTGGCTAAGAACTGGATCAAGCAGTTTGTAGGGGATACAGAGGGAAAGTGGCCTCTGTCCTATGAGGGCTGCCCCCAGGGAGCTTTGGCCCTCTCAGCCCCTCTCCTGACTCCGGTACACAGAGAATCCATCTCCAGAAGTTAAGCTGCCCTTTGAGGCATTCAGGGCCAGAGCACATGGCCTCTAAGTCACAGAAGCAAGACTGAGGTAGGATCTGTGATGTACAGTTCCCAGATCCGCACACCGGAAGCTCTATCCTGTGCAACCCAACCGTACTCTTTAAACATACAAGCTACAACTCTTACAAATGTTTGGCCTACAGCTAACTACATTTAACCAGAAGAAGGCATTCTGAGCCCCTGGCTCTATGCACTTCGACAGCTGTAACCTTGGAGGCACCAGAGAAGATGTGCTTCTATTTTCCGGTAAAGGCAATGAAAGCCTCAAAGTTTGGGCTAATAAAATCTTCACTAAGAGCTCTCTCTGACCTTACCTGAAGCACTGTGGAGTGGTTTTAAAGCCTTATGCAAAGCCTTGTCACAGAACTATTTCATTTAGCTAAAGGGATAGAGGTGCGGAGAAAGGCGCTTTTCCGTTTTCAACCATGGATCCGCAGTAAGGAAGCTTCTATCAGCAATGGGAAATTGATGACTGGCTTCTCCAGCAAAGCACTGAAAATGGGGTCAAGACTGAGCCCCTTGATAAAGTATGGTTAATCACCAGCATAAGCACGAGATCTTTTTCTAATTAAACTCTCCTTTCCCTCCCAGGAGAAGTCTTGCCCAACCAAGAGCCCCAAGACCAAATGAGTCTCAGAGCTGCATGAGATAGAATCACCAAAGGAAAAAAAAAAAAAAAACTGGTGAATGGGAGTTTGGGTTGATTGGAAGAAATCACATGTGAAATGACTCAAGCTGGAAGACCTGAGATGAGGCTGCAGAGTCTGATGTGCGCCAAGCCCTTACACTCAAAGGCATCTCTGGAGACCCCACGGCTGCCATGCACAGCTGGGGCGTTCCCTGCCTTAGCTCTGTCGCAGCATCTAAATCGTGAGGCAGGGTATAAAAAAGCATTCAAAAGCACGAATGAACCATTATTGCTGGAATTCAAGGCAGGGACCAAAACAGATATGAGGGGAACATGGAAGAGGAAGGGAGTCCAAAGTCCTGTGCTGCAGACAGTGCATTTGCCCAGCCAGACCCTGGCTGAGCATCCCTGGGGCAGAGCCAAGGGGGCCTGTGGGGCAGCTTTGATTTGTTTTTGATGCCCATCTATCTCTCTGTCAGCATTTACAGCACTTTACTTTACACAGTTGTTGTATAAAGTACACTGAGGCATGTTTGCCAGCTAAGAGAAAGAAACCAGAGGGAGATGGACAGACAGACGGATGGATGGTTAAATAACAATGATGGCAAAAATAGACTCCACATCCTCAGAGGACTACATAAGATATGAACAGAGGGTGAGGAGACAATGTCCTCCTGCCACTGAGGACATCTACTAGGCCCTCAGGGTCCTTATGCAGTTTCCCTTCTGAGCCTGCCTTCTTCCTAAGCAAGACCCGAAGCCCAGAAGATTCTCCCCTTCTCTGACAAAACTTCCCTTCCTGAGTTGTGTTTCTCCCAGGACCCTGTTCTCCAACGGAGAGTTTTTCTCATCAACTAACTTCTCTTAACAGGTGATAATAAAGGTAACTTCCTCAACTTAGAGATTTGCATATAAACAAAATGAATGCCTTCACCAAAACCTGTGGCTGGGCTGGGGCCAGTAGCTCACACCAGTAATTCCAACATTTTGGGAGGCTGAGGCCGGCAGGTCACTTGAGGACAAGAGTTTGAGACCAGCCTGACCAACTTAGTGAGACCTCCGTCACTATCAAAACACAAAAATTAGCCATGTGTTGGTGGCACCCACCTGTAATCCCAGCTACTCAGGAGGCTGAGGCATGAGAATCACTCGAGCCCAGGAGGTGGAGGTGGCAGGGAGCCGAGATCACACTCCAGCTTGGGCGACAGAGTAAGACTCCATCTCAAAAAAAAACAAAAACAAAGAAACAGACTCACATGCTCAAAAAATTGCAAGGACCTACTTTAAGAGGAGAGAAAACTGGCACAGTTGCCTACTGTGACCAAAACCCATAGGTTAGGTGTGAAGCTGAGTCACACTTTTGTCACCTGAGTATTACTGAGTCCCATCTCCTCTTGAAAACTGACACAAGAACAGAAAATCAAACACCGCATGTTCTCACTCATAGGCGGGTGTTGAACAATGAAAACACATGGACACAGGGAGGGGAGCACTACACACTGGGGTCTGTTGGGGGGAAATAGGGGAGAGACAGTGGGGGGTGGGGAGTTGGGGAGGGATAACATGGGAAGAAATGCCAGATGTAGGTGATAGGGAGGAAAGCAGCAAATCACACTGCCATGTGTGTACCTATGCAACAATCTTGCATGTTCTTCACATGTACCCCAAAACCTAAAATGCAATAAAAAAAAATAATAAAGAACAGCAAAACTTCGCTGGGCGTGGTGGCTCAAGCCTGTAATCCCAGCACTTTGGGAGGCCAAGGCGGGTGGATCACGAGGTCAAGAGATC
>NW_016107673.1:292358-295849 GCF_001604975.1 Cebus imitator
AAAGAACAGCAAAACTTCATGAAATCTTGAAATTAAAGCTTCATAAGCTAGGTGGGGGTGGGGTTACAGGCAGTTCAGAAGTGATGATCAGGAAAGCTATGAAACTATCTTATTCGATCTAATCCAACTCTTGTCTTCCAAGTTACATTTCTACCAGGAGAACATGGAAACTCCCCAGACTCAAATCTAGCTCAGGACTGGGAGAGAAGGCAGGCAGGGCAAGGTACACATGGCCACTTCCATCCTCCCAAGCCAGAAAAGACTAGGAATTTGGCCAGTGGGTTTCAATGTTGTTTACATAATCTGAAATTCTTCTTCACAATATATACACATCTATATAGTTCTCTACTTTTTCTTCTGGTTCTGGAAAAATGAGTGTCCTATGTTTTTTTGGTGGTTAAATTGGTGAGGAAATAAAATTTCTTTGTAATACTTAAAGTTAAAATCAGAAGGCTCATCTTTGATTCAATAAGATCTCTCTTGGAACAGTGGTTGTATAAAGTACAGAGGTATGTTTTTTTCCAGCAAAGAGAAAGACGCCAGAGTGAGAGACACAGAGAGAAGGATGGATGGATGGATAAATAACAACGAAGGTAAAACTAGACTCCACATCCTCAGCAGGCTACGTAAGACATGAAGAGAGGGTGAGGAGACAGTATAGAATACGTCCTTCAGCCATCAAGGCAAATTTTTTTTTTTTTTTTTAAGACAGTCTCACTCTGTTGCCCAGGCTGGAGTGCAGTGGCACCATGACACGTCACGGCTGCCTCAACCTCCTAGACTCAAGCGATCCTCCCACCTCAGCCTTCTGAGTAGCTAGGACTACAGGCATGCACCACTGTACCCAGCTTAGTTTTTTTGAATTTTCTATCAAGATGAAGTTTGGTCATGTTTCCCAGACTGGTCTCAAATTCCTGAGCTCAAGTGACCCACCTACGACAGCCTCCCAAAGTGCTGGGAATACAGGCATGAGCTACCATGCCTGGCCTGTAAATTCTTTGAGTATCAGAATTCAAGGATCCCCCCAAGTCTTTCTCACATTAAATGAAATCCTCCCATAGCAACCTTGCTTAAAAACTGAGAACTAGTTTGATCACCTTAGTATGGTTTCCTTATTCTCCTTTCATATCTTGAGGCTGTGTAACAATTTTTCTGTGGCCGTTAATAAAAATCAAGCAGTCTATTCCTTTTGACAGCAGAAGACAAACCCTGAGGCACATGTAAGAAGTAGCAGAGAATGAAAGGGAGGAGCAGCCGTGGGCAATGGATCAGTGGGAAAGAGGGAAAGTAGACATGAACACCTCTCATCTGCCTAAAGACTTGAGGTCTCTAGGACACACCACAACTCAGTAGGAGAGCTGGTCAGGACCCAAGTCTCCTGAACCTGTGCAGCATTTTGCAATACACAACATTAAATTACGCTGAATTGTGCGGAGGTGAAAAGGAAGTTTCCCAGACTGCATTCCTATGTGTTCTCTCTCCCACTGTTTTTGCCCCCACTCTATCCAAATAGTATCAGTAGAATGTGGAAGCACAAAGCAGAAATGAGAAAAATTACTTTAAAGACATAGCTATAACTACTGAGCTTAAAATGTTCAAAACAGAATTGCATACTACCCACTTCCATCAAAGTGCTTGATAATCTCTTCTGTTCCGGGTCCAGTCTACAAAATATGGTGCCCCATTAAGTACCATATTCATAGGGATTTCAAGATTGCTCCTTGTAATGTCCGTTTTAGAGTATCTGAATAAATCATTTCTTCTCCATTTCTCATGCTTCACAGGTTGAACATCTTACTACTAAATGAGAGTCAGCTTAGTGACTATACCAGCGGAACCCAGGCTTATTTTTAGTAGGGAAGCCTGAGTTTGCCTTACAAGAGTGCCGCCTTGTGTCTATATGTGGAACTGCACACCATTTTTTGCGCGTTAACAACGTGTGTCTTTGTGTCGCACAGAAGAGCCTTGCTTTATGAAACGCTCAAGTACATAAGTAGACATTTTTCCGAGTCCATTTATATTTCCATTGATTTATATTAGTATTTTAAATATGCATTCACATTGAAATGATCTCAGACATTATACATTCAGCAAACCTTTTTAAATTACACATTTAATAGAAAAATTATTTCTAGCAAAATACTGACAGAATTACCCATCGTTAACATACTGTGCTTTAACTCTTAGAGGCCGTGGTAGTTGCTAAACAAGTCTAAATTTTCTAGAGATATATTTGTGAATTTTTCCCAAAAGTATTTCCTATAGAGCTCATATGAATGACAGATGCTTGTTGTACAGTTGCTATGTCCTAGACACTGTACTAAACATATCACATATATTATTTCCTGTTTAATCCTCAATATTTGTAAAATACTTACAGCAGAGCATGACATGTAGTAGGTGGCATTAAATAAAATAGCCTAGCATCCGGAAATGTGATTATCCTTGTTTTACACATAATAACCTGAGTTTAGAGAATTTAAGTAAGCTTACCAGGGTTATACACTTATAAGTGGAGTATCTAGGCTTTGGTCAAGGTTTACCAGACTTCACAGGCTGCGCACCAGGCCCTACTGCCACTCTCGTACCCTTCTGCTCTACATAGGGTCTCTGTATTCGTTTGCTAGGGCTGCCACCATGAAGTACGAGAGACCAGGTAGCTTAACCAAGAGAATTACTTTTTTGAGAAGAAATTTTGCTCTGTGACCCAGGCTGGAGAACAATGGTGCAATCTCGGCTCCCAGGTTGCAAACTCTGCCTCCCCGTTTCAAGTGATTCTCCTGCCTCAGCCTCTGGAGTAGTTGGGACTACAGGTGCACACCACCAAGCCCAGCTAATTTTTAGTAGAGACTGGATTTCAGCACATTAGCCATGCTGGTCTCGAACTCCTGACCTCAGGTGATCCACCTGCCTCGACCTTCTAAGGTGCCAGGATTACAGGTGTGACCCACCACGCCCAGCCTAAACCAACAGAAATTTATTTCCCATGATTTTGGAGGCCAGCAGTCTTAGATCAAGGTGTCGGCAGAACTGATTGGCCATATTCTTTTCTTTTTACCCTCTTCCCTTTGTGTTTGTGTCTCAATCTCGTCTAAGGTTACCAGTTGTATTTGATTAGGGCCCGTGCATATGACATCATATCTTAACTACTGCTTTAAATGTCCCATCTCCAAATGCAGTCACATTCTGAGGTATTGAGGGTTATGACTTCAACCTATGAATTTGAGGAGAGCACAGTTTAGCCCGTAACAGTCCCTATCTTTGCAGCCAGGCATGGTGGCTCACACCTCTAATCCCAGTACTTTAGGAGGCCAAAGTAGAATGATGACTTCAGTCCAGGAGTTCGAGACCAACCTGGCCAGTATGAAACCCCATCTCTACTAAAAATAAATAAATAAATAAATACAAAAATTAGCTGGGTGTGGTGGCATGTGTCTGTAGTCCCAGCTACTCCGGAGATTGAGGCAGTAGAATCTCTGGAACCCAGGAGG
>NW_016107673.1:295961-325097 GCF_001604975.1 Cebus imitator
TTTACTTATAGACTCTTTCCAGACATCTCTAAGAAGGTATGCCTGCTGCATACACCCAGCACTGATTCAGACACTGAGAACACAAAGACGCATCTTCACAGACAGCAGCCATATGTAGCAGGAAAAAGTTTGCAAACACAGTTATCACAGCTCAATGTGGGGAAAGTACAATAATAAAAGTCAAGACACAATTCAGAGCTGGTTGAGAAGACAAAGAGATTAATTGTGGAAAGAGGAGGTAAGACTTCAGCAGTGATAGCCTCTAAGGTAGATTTTGACACAAATCTCTTAAGCAGACAAGAAAAAGAAGGACCTTCGAAATGAAGACAGGGGCATAAAACAACACACACACCGAGGATATGCCAAGTCATTCATCCAGTCCACAAGAATATACTTTTCAATGCAGAAGAGACTAGAAGGAAATGACCCCATTGGAGAGATATCGAGGGACCCTATTGTGAGGGGGAACTATTGAAGAATGGTAAATGTGTCTGGCTCAGTGAGCGGACTGTTGAGGGGGAAGGTCTGATTTGTAGCACTCCCCGATTTCTGTAAGGTAAGCGCTCCTACCATGGCTGATTTTAAGCTGTCCTTGTGAAGTCACTGACCTCTGGAGTTCAGAAGAGATGTATACTAGCACACCATTATATACTAATTCCATCAGAGTCCAAAATACAGTAAATAACCTTGGGCAGTTCAGGCTGGTACAACAAAGTATCATCGATTAGGAGGCTTATAAACAGCAGAAACTTATTTCTTACAGTTCCTGAGGCTGACAGGGTGACAGACAGCAGGGTCAGGTTCTGGTGAAGGCTTATTCCAGGTTGCAGACTGCCAGATTCTCCTTGTATACTTATGTGCAGGAAAGAAAGCTAGCTAGCACTCCAGCGGCTTCCTATAAAGGCACTGATGTTATTCACAGGGTCTCCATCCTCATGACCTAATTAGCTCTCAAAGGCCCATTGTCACATGGGGGATTCAATTTCAACATGAATTTTGGTTATATAAACCTTCTAAGGCCCAGTGGCTCACGCCTGTAATCCTAGCACTTGGGAGGACCAGGCAGGTGGATCATGAGGTCAGGAGTTCAAGGCTAGCCTGGCCAACATAATGAAACCCTCTCTCTACTGAAAATACAAAAAAAAATTAGCCAGGCGTGGTGACAGGCACCAGTAATCCTAGCTACTCAAGAGGCTGAGGTTGCAGTGAGCCGAAATTATGCCACTGCACTCCAGCCTGGCTACAGAGCAAGACTCCGCCTCAAAAACAAAATAATTAGAAAGTGATGAGTTTGAAGTATTTATTGCCTTTTGTTCTCAATGTAGTTTATTTGACTAGCAGTTTATGTAATTTACTTTTTAATGAAGGCTCACAGTTCTGGGAATCATCCTGGCAGACGAGAGGCAACACGCAGCTCCAACTCAAACGGACAGAGCAGCATGCAGAGGCTTGCGCTGCAAATTTTAGCTCCAGAATAACTCGAAGAACAAACCAGGAATCCCAAGAGGACCCACAGACCCTCTGAAAGAAGCAGACTGCTCCTGCAAAATCCGGGAGACACCCCAAATACTGAATGCCCAAAGTGAGAAAGGGAAACCCTCCGTTCCAGAACACACACCTCCACTGAGAAACGAAAATCGAGTTTGCGAGAGAAGTTTCGTACCTTACCTGGGGCTGAGTGAATTTTGAGAGTGGAGAGAAATACAGGGGTAGAGGAATCCGTGGGAAAAGCCCTGGGAGCTCGCTGGGTCACCAAACAGGCCACTCCTGCCTGGCACCACAGGGATCCTTCGCGAGGGCGGCCAGAGGAGTGCGGGGAGAATGCCACAGGGAGGAGGAAGTCTCGGGCTGAACTTGATAACAATTTGAACCTGGCATATGCAACCACCTGCAAACAGTATGCAGTTTCTATAGCATTTGCTCTTAACACCCTGCCCCTAACAACCTCCACCTGGCAGCAACCTTCATTTAACCCAAACCCCAGGACCTCAATCCCTGGTATGGCCCGCGGTTGGGGGTACTCAGATGTTAATCAAAGAAAAGGAAAGCATCTCCAAGTTGGCCACTCCCAGATTCCCTAGCTCAGGAGCACACATTCAGGTCCGTCTGCCATGCAGCGTTATTCTAAGGGTTAGATTACATTATTGCTATCAGGTGCATTTACCCTACATCATTTCATACAGCCTAGAAGGGTGATTTGCAGCCTCTGTGGTACTTAGCAGTAGACAGAAAACAATGAAAGCAAAGACTTCGGAATAACTAGACCCAATGAAAAATAAATGCTCCAATTAAAAGGCCCTCCCCGGACCTAGTGCTTAGCGTTCTCAGGTCAGTATGTGGCTAAGAATCACAAAGCCAGAGCTTATGTGATTGTTCTTGATAGATTAGTCATTCAGATTTCACATCCTGAGAATTAAAAAACAACAACAAAAATACTGTAATGATCAACTGTGGCCTGGAGTTAGGAATAGAAAGGGAAGGAGGATGGTAAGTGTATAAACGGCAACACCACAAGGAGCCCCTGCAATGACGGCCGTGTTCAGCATCTTGGCCTCAGTGGTGGATACACAAACCTACACACCTGCGAAAATTGTACGGGACCAGAATTAGATAGTACTGTAGTGATCCTTGCACAACATTGTGAATATACTGAAACCACAAAATCACACATTTTAAAATGGTGAAAGAATGTTTAGAATTAAATATGCATATAGACAGAAACACGTAAAACCAAAGATGGGGAAATCTGAATGAAACCAGTTAGATTGTATCAATGTCAATATCCTAGTTGTAATATTGTTTTGCAAAATGTTACCTCTGAGAGAAAGCAGACAAAGTGCACACTGAGATCTCTCTATTATTTCATGCATGTGAATCTACAATTATTTTAATACAAATTTCCTTTTTTTTTTTAATTAAGATGGAGTCTCACTCTGTCACCCAGGCTGGAGTGCAATGGCACAGTCTCGGCTCACTGCAACCTCTGCCTCCCAGGTTCAAACGATTCTCCTGCCTCAGCCTCCTGAGCAGATGGGATTACAGGCATCCACCACCACATCCAGCTAATTTTTGTATTTTTAGTAGAGATGAAGTTTCACCATGTTGGCCAGGTTGGACAAATTTCAATTTTTAAAAATCTAGTTTTTTAGCAAAATCAAGTTTTTTTTAATTGTACAACAATTGCTGTATAATTTTCTAGTAGTACCTGAAGATACAGAGAGAATAGGTGTTTTTGTCTTATTTATCAGAAATGCTTCCTAAATGTGAAGTTTTTCTTCTGAAAGACTTCTTGCTATCCTGAGTAGTCAGTATTCTTTGATAACTATATATCTATATAGCCAAGAGGTTTCTGAGGAACCTTCCTGAGAAGGTTGAACTTACATTTATTTCTTTTCAATCCACATTTCATGCCTGAGATTCATTTATTCTAGAGATCAAGAAATAAAAACCAGGCATGGTGGCTCAGACCTGTAATCCCAGCACTTTGGGTGGCCAAGGCGGGTGGATCAAGTGAGGTCAGGAGTTCGACACAGGCCTGGCCAACACGGTGAAACCCATCTCTACTAAAAAACACAAAAAAATTAGCCAGGCCTGATGGCATGCGTCTGGAATCCCAGCTACTCGGGAGGCTGAGGCAGGAAAATCACTTAACCTGGGAGGTGGGGGTTACAATCAGCCTAGATAACTACACTGCTCTCCAGCCAGGGTGACAGAGCAAGACTCTGTCTCAAAATACGTAAAAGAATGTTTAAAAATAAAAACAAATGGCATTTATAAAAGTAGTTCTTTCAATCAGTTTTGCTATGTGGCAAAATAGTTCCTCTCATTCAAGTTCTTCAATCAATTTTACTAAATTCAAATAGAAACACTGTGTCGGGTGTGGTAGCTCACACCCGTAATCCCAGCACTCTGAGAGGCAGAGATGAGCAGAGAGCTTTAGGCCAGGAGTTCAAGACCAAACTGGCCAACATGGCCAAACACCATCTCTACTAAAAATACAGAAATTGACCATACAGGTGGCATGTGCCTGTATTCCCAGCTACTCAAGAGGCTGAGGCAGGAGAACCACTTGAACCTGAGAGGCGGAGGTTGCAGTGAGCAAAGATCACACCACTGCACTGCACTCCGGCCTGGGTGACAGAGCGAGACTCTGTCTCAAAAGAAAACGCCACAAAAAGGAACACTGCTCATATGTACAAATCTGCAGGTACAGTGGTAAGCCATCATAGCTATACCTGAATAGTCTCATTCCTAAGAGAGAATTGTTTATTCTCTCCTCTATCTTCTCCCTCCACGTCTCCCTCTCCCAAAGCCAAAGTTTACTAAAACCAAAGACAGTAATTCCACTCATGGTACTTGCTTCCTGGTCTTGACACTTTGGGCTGAGACACAACACCTCTGATTTATGTGATGCACGCACACCTCCTCATTCACGGCAGAGTCATGCTGTTTTAACAAACCCATGATCTTCACAGTGGCTCCTTTATGTGCTTATCTCTTTATTCCAACAATGGTACATGCTAATGCGCAAATCACTGTGGACATTCTTTCTTACGATTACCTTCAAGGCTTCTGCTATATCCTTTTGTCTGTCCCAAGTAATGGGAAATTCTTTTCCTTTAAAGAAAGAAGTTGATGATTGAGAACAGCTAAATAGAATTCACAGTTAAAGCCAATAAATAATGTGGACAATGAAGCTTGTTAAAACTACTTTTTCTTAAGTTTTTCTTCTTTTCTATAAGCAAACTTCCCTGAGTCCTTCCCCCTCCGAGTATATCCTGCTTTGCAAGTTTCATAAATTTATAAATTCTTGTATTCTTGCTCTCTATAGCTGATAACCGTAAGTTTCTGTAACACAGTGAAGGTCATGAGAAAGGCCTAAGCAGTCTGGACTCTGGCCATCAAGGCCAGAGATAAGGCCAAAAGGCAGCAGATAAGGCCCATGCTAGGATCCTTGAGCTGTGCAGATAGCATCTGTGCTGCGTGACAAAATCATACGTAAGCCTGAGTTGTGTGCCTGTCATTGCTTAACGAATTTTCTTTGTTCTACACCTGCAAACTTGTTTTTGCGCCACTGTGTACTTCATGTATAAAAAGTCAAGCCCTGTCTTTGTTAGGCGCTCAGGCATTTTGATTCCATGTAGTGCTGGGCTAGTGTACGCCTAAAATAAACTCCCTCTGCAACCTCAAAAAAAAATATATTTTTCATGCAAAATGACCATAAAGCAATGAAACTAAATTTTTACATGTTTTTAGTTCATAATACTAGTTCTGGAGACAGACTAAGAAGAATTTTCTGTATATTTTAGGCAATGACAGCAGTAGTATGTCATTGATCTTATGGTCTCTTTAGAAGGCAACAATTGCTTGGACAGAGAATCTCTAGTAAATGCATATCATCAGGGATGCAGGTTACATAAAGAGGAAACCAGGGCCCCCAACTTGCACCACCAGCCCACTGACAAAGCAACATCCTCCCAAGCCCAGAAGGGGACATAACTCTTGGAACCGAAAGACATGCAATAGGATTGTCAAAACTACATGAAAATAAGTCCATAAATTGTGAAATAACTTAGACAGTACTATAAATTTTATTCAACACAGAGCATTGAAACAAGGGCCCTGAGCGACGTGAGTGCCATCTTGAGGCGAAAACTACCACTCACAATCACTCCAAAATCATTTGTTCCATCTACACCCGAGTAGAATATTTTTTTTAAATGTAAACCTCAGACTTTTTACTTTGTAGATATATCATCTTTTTTGTTTGTTTTGAGTTAGGGTCTCGCTTTCTCACCCAGGCTTGAGTGCAGTGGGAGAAACAGCTCACTACAGCCTCAAGTGATCCTCCCACCTCAGCCCCCCAAATAGCAGAGACTACAGGCATGCGCCACCACACCGGGCTAATTTTTGTATTTTTTGTAAAGACAGGGTTTTGCCATGTTGTCCAGGGTGGTCTTGAACTCCTGAGCTCAAGTGATCCAACTTGGCCTTCCAAAGTGCTGGGATTACAGGCATGAGCCACAATGCCCAGCCTAAGTCATCTTTCAGACATACGTAAAGTGCCTGGCACAAAGAGGGTTTTCAATAAATGTTATTGAACACCTTCAGCCACACTAGGCTGGGCTGAATTACTATCTCTGTTCTTAGTAAAGAGAGACTGGGTATGTCTAAAGTTACCAAATTCTTAAATCCCAACAGTTGGGTTTAACAAATTTATTTATAGCTTTCAATATGTGGAATTAAATTGAGGCTAATCATGCATCCCTGTAGTTCTCAAAAAATGCTAAAGTGAGAAAGGACTGGAAGCATTAGTCCCCTTTGCAGAATATGCCCTTTCTCTATTACCAACCGAGTAAAGCATCCCAGTCTCTGCCTTGTTGGTTTTTTCCTGTCTCTCCCACTCCCATGTACTTCAACTAGCCACAAGGCTTACCAAAAAAAAACACCCCAGAAATACTATTGCAATGGTTATGCCCCCAAGCAAGGGGCATGAAAGCAAGGACAGCCCCAAACTGCAAGTTTCTGTTGCCTGTTAAAATTGCAAGCTCCCATTCCAACAGGTGTAGCTTAAAAAATAAATAAATAATAAAAACTTTCAGAAAGGTAAGTTGTTTTAATGGCTGAACTTTCAATTCAACTCTTCCCTACCCAATCAAAACCCTGACTCTGCTTCAGTTGGGGAGTGACCTGGTCTTCAGTCTTCACGTGCCCCCTGACACACCGCCTCTAGTTCAGTCACTTCGATTCTTTTCTTTTGACGCCATTGTGTGGCAGAGGCACCTGAAAGCAATAACTCCAGCATACTCCGAAAATGACGCTATGGTCTAAGAAGAATGTGTGTTTGGAATTCCAACCTAAGGAATTCGGGAGTGGCCAACCCTAAGTTTCATTCCTTATCTATGAGGAACATCGGAACCCCAGCCCCTCCCGTGGAACACAGGCTGTGCAGGGGATCAAGTCCCTTTGTTTTGCATTAAATGAAGGTTGCCAGTGGAGGTTGCTCAGGGGAGGGTGCTAATTGAAAATGCCATATAAACTGCATGCTTTTTACAAACGACAGCAGTTCTCCTGTCCAGCCTGCTGCCACCGCGTAGGAGAGCCACTACTGTTTGTAAAAAAAGTAATGTGGGCCGGGCGCAGTGGCTCAGGCCTGTAATCCCAGCACTTTGGGAGGTCGAGGTGGATGGATCAAGAGGTCAGGAGTTGGAGACCAGCCTGGCCAACATGGTGAAACCCCATCTCTACTAAAAATACAAAAATTAGCCAGGTATGGTGGTGGGCGCCTGTAATCCCAGCTACTTAGGAGGCTGAGGCAGGAGAATTGCCTGAACACAGAAGGCAGAGGTTGCAGTGAGCTGAGATTGCACCATGGTACTCCAGCCTGGGCAACAGAGCAAAGACTCCAACTCAAAAATAAAAAGCAATGTTTAAGTTCCCTCAATAAACCCCGTGTCTTGTTCACTGGCTCTGGGTCTCCTCTTTGGCCTCCCAAACATCCCTATAGAAGTCAATAGGGGTCTGGCATGGCGAACATGAAATGTATTTATTCCATCACAAAAACTTAGAAACACTTATCAACAACAACAAAAAAAGATTATGTTATATATAGCGAGGGATTGTGATTCAGCAGCATTACAACTATGAGCACCTGGGTCCACAGAAAAACCATCTCTCAACTTAGAGCCAATTGACAGTCTCAGAGTTGCCCATTAACATTCACCTGCACCTTAGTCAATGATTTGCTGGGTGCTGGAGTTTGCTTGCAGTAGTAGATGCCAGTGATTTAAAAACTATTAGGAGGAGAGCTTAAAACAGAGATAATTCTATCTGTTCATTTATTTATTGTGGTCATTGCCTTTTGTCAGAGGTAAAGCACCAGAGTCACAGGATCATAGCCTGAGAGCAGCTGATGTTCATATACCATTCTCAATGTCTTCACTGGTTACATTTCCCAAATGGAAATCAGTGTTGAGAGTGTAGTAAGGCAACAACCAGCCACAATTACCTCAAAAGGATGTACCTGGGGAGATGTAGCTACCTCCAAAGACAGTACATCTGCCCTCAACCTAATGAATCAAGCGGTATTAACTACAAAGTATACGTAGCCCAGGGCAAGGGGATTAAGTGACTTTCTAGGGACTGAGGAGAGATGGAGAATGAAGACAGGTTAAGAATAATGCATATGGGGGTTAAGAACTATGAATAACATTAGACAAGAAGTAAGATGTATTTTATTACAAACTACATTTTTGTTAATATATTGATAACTCTTTGTGCCACTGTAGCTCCTGTTTAGAAAAGGTAAATGAAGGTAAAATTCTGCATACTAAGAGCCACGTTGACAAATTCAAATTTAAATGCCAATTGAGGACAGGAAAGTTACAGCCTAGATCCTTAGTGACTCAAAGTTTGGATCTAACTACAGCTCTAACCCTTGTTCTGAATGTCAAAATCCTGCCTTGCTTGGTGTCAGTAGCCTAATTAAAGAAGCACCAGGAGAGTAAAACCAATAACCTTTGTTAAATTACACGATTTTCCCAAAACCTTATCAATAGCAAACAGCATAGCCAAATCCCAGGGATCAAGGTGGGGGAATAAAATGTTCCCTGAGGCTTTCAGCAAGATATAATAGGCCTCAAAGACGACTTCAAAGCCAAGCAAAACCTTCCTCAGTGCCCTTCATAAAATAGCACTGAACTAACAATTTACCCTACTGAGCTAGAGCAAGAAATCCTGAGCCCTGTCTGTGGCTTCCTTCTCCCTCCTATGGCCTTCAGGCAGTGGAACTCCAGGGGTACCAGAACCTTGAAGAAAGGATGCTACACTGTATTGTTGAGAGCTGAGAGGGACCTCACAGTTAAAATGAGGTTTTTGTGAGCCTCTACCCATAGTCAGTCCTCCGCTGTGCCTGAGTCCAGAGCAAAAGCCAAGTTCTAAAGTTGGTGGGAGAAAATGTTGCTCTTTAACAGGGATGAGGTGATGCCACCACACTCATATATACACACCCCTCAGTGCACCTCTGGGCAATTAGCCAAGATTCTGTGGTCTGCCATTTATTGCAAACTGTGGCTTTGTTAAGATCAGAGATCTCTGACAGCATGGAGACAAGTCTCCACAGTTCTTCCTGCTATCATGCCACTGGCCATGGACGATGCTAAGGGCCTTGGTATTAACAAGGAGAGTGTTCACCCACTGGGACAAAGCCCTCTCCAAAAGAGAGCAGCCCAGTGTGGAGAGGATCCCTGATGCCTGGATGTAGCTGCACGTCTGTCAATGCATTAGGACTTACAATTGGCTACATGGTGACACCCAATTAGGACAATATCGGGTCCTAATTCTTGGAATCTGTAAATGTCACCTTATATGACAAAGACTTTGCAGGTGAGATTAAATTAAGACTCTTGAGATAAGGAGATTATCTTATCCTGTATTATCTCTGCGGGCCCTAAATATAATCACAAGTACCCTTTTAGGAGAGGCAGAGGAAGACTGGACACACACAGAAGAGTTGACACAATATGACCATGGAGACAGAGATTGAAGTTATGTGGCCACAAGCCTAGGAATGCTGGCAGCCACAGCATCTGGAAGAAAGAGGCTGCATACAGCCCTGCCAACACCTTGATCTGCATCCAGTGATGCTAGTTTTGGACTTCTGGACTCCAGAACTCAGAGGGAATCGATTCCTATTGCATTAAACCACCAAGTTTGCAGTAATTAGTTACAGGGCCAGTGTGTAATAGATTCAAATTATGTAACCGGAGTTTTCTTATGCAAAACTTATCTAAGTTTACTGTAGGCTTAAACAGTACAGTTCTCAATGAGAAAAATTAGTAGTACGTCCACAAAGTAGAAAGTATTGAAACTACATCTGTGTTATCCAAATTACATCCTCCTAAAATTCAGGTGTTAGGCCAGGTGCAGTGGCTCATGCCTGTAATCCCAGCACTTTGGGAGGCCAAGGTGGGTGGATTATTTGAGGTCAGGAGTTCAAGACCAGCCTGGCCAACAGGGTGAAACCCCATCTCTACCAAAAATGAGCCAGGCAGGGTGGTGCATGCCTGTAATCCCAGCTGCTTGGAAGGTTGAGGCAGGAGAATCCCTTGAACTCAGGAGGCAGAGGTTGCAGTGAGCTGAGATCACGCCATTGTACTCCACCATGGGCAACAGAGCAAAACTCAGTCTCAAAAGCATGAGGAAATTTGAGCACAGAGACAGACAGACACAGGAAAGATGATGTGAAAACACACAGGAAGAATGCTATGTGAAGACAGACTATTAGAGTAATATATCCACCTGCCAAGAAATGCCGAAGATTGTTGGCAAACCACCAGAAGAAAGAAGCCCTGCGGGTTTCAGGGGGAGCACGGCCCTGCTGGCAGCCCACTTGGGACTTCTGGCCTGCAGAACTGTGAGACAGCAAATGTTTGTCGTTTTAAGCCACCCAGTCTGTTGTTATGGCAGCCCCAGGAAACTCACACCTCCCTCTTTTCCAAGTGTATAATATATGCCACACTCTCATTTTAATTCGCACACCACTCTCCATCAATTCCCACCCAAACACACTAATTCCTCTCAGTGACTCAGAAAGGTAATGACTCCAGTGGATTAATCACTTCAAAGTATGCAGTATCAAGGAGTTTCAAACTTTTTTTTTTAATGAAAGCAAATTCAGCCTGTCAACAAAGTGAAAGAGTTGTTTCTCCCACATGCTTTTACTTTGATGAAATATTTATTTTAAACAATATTACATTATTGTCATTTGACAGCCTCCCTACGCCCCCACTTCAAAGCTGATACCAGGAGGAAATAATACACTTTAGGTAACAACCTAACAACAAGGCTTGTGACACTACTTCCTCCTGGGCTCCTGAGAAAAAGGGGCCTCCCACGTTAGAAGTTTTATATGCAGTTTCTCATAGAACAGAAGGCCCGATGCCAAAGACAAAGAAACAAACAAACAAGCCAAAACCCACTAAGCAGGCACAAATGATTGTTATGATCCTCAGAATATTTTTAATTTTTTGTATGCTGGTTCAAAAAATAATCACATTAAAGACTAAAAATTAAAATAAGCAATACATAAGAATATTTTTTTTAAACTGAGTCTTTGACATGGAACACACAATTCTGAGGCTCAGAGATAAGATTTTTTTTTTTTTTTTTTTTTGAGATGGAGTCTCACTCCGTCACCAGGCAGGAGTGCAGTGGTGTGATCTCAGCTCACTGCAACCTCCACCTCCCAGGTTCAAGCGATTCTCCTGCCTCACCCTCCCCCCAGGTAGCTGGGACTATAGGCATGCACCACCACGTCCAGCTAATTTTTGTATTTTTAGTAGAGATGGGGTTTCACCATGTTGGCCAGGATGGTCTAGAGCTCTTGACCTCATGATCCACCTGCCTCAGCCTCCCAAAGTGCTGGGATTACAGGCGTGAGCCACTGCACCTGGCTAAGAATTTTTTAGGCTGGGCGCGGTGGCTCAAGCCTGTAATCCCAGCACTTTGGGAGGCCGAGGCGGGTGGATCACAAGGTCAAGAGATCGAGACCATCCTGGTCAACATGGTGAAACCCCGTCTCTACTAAAAATACAAAACATTAGCTGGGCATGGTGGTGTGTGCCTGTAATCCCAGCTACTCAGGAGGCTGAGGCAGGAGAATTGCCTGAACCCAGGAGGCGGAGGTTGCGGTGAGCCGAGATCACGCCATTGCACTCCAGCCTGGGTAACAAGAGTGAAACTCCGTCTCAAAAAAAAAAAAAAAGAATTTTTTAGATAACTCACTCACTTGGGCAGAGTCATGTTTGCTCAACAACTAAGGTATGACTGTTAGGACTCGGTTTTGTTGCATGCAATAGAAATTTGACTACACTGTCTTCACAAATTATGGTTTATTTTTCTTGCACAACCAGAAGTTCAGAGGCAAGCCCACCAACATGGGAGCAGCTGCCCAAGGAAATCACAAAGGATCCAGGCTTCTTCTAACTTCTGGCCCTTCCACCTTTAGCATGTGGCTTTTGCCCTCATTGGTACAAGATGACGGCTTAATCCCCAGTCACTGAGTCTTTCTTCCAGGGAAGGGGAAAGGCAAAAGACCAAAGGTAAAGATATGTGCCTACTGAACCTTCCCCTTTTTACAGGAAAAGAATGGCATTCCTGGACTTATATCTCACTGGCAAGAGAATTGTTACTCTATAAGAAAGCCTTGAAAATCTAGTTTTACTTTTTATTTTCCTTTGAGACAGGGTCTCATTCTGTTGCCCAGGCTGGAATGCAGTGGTGCGACCCCAGCTCACTGCAACTACCCCCCAGGCTCAAGCGATCCTCCCACCTCAGCCTCCTGAGTAGCTGGGACTACAGGCACCCACCACTATGCTGGACTAATCTTTGCATTTTCAGTAGAAACAGGGTTTCAACATGTTGCCCAGGCTGTTCTTGAACTCCTGAGCTCAAATGATCCATCTGCCTAGGCCTCTCAAAGTGCTGGGATTACAGGCATGAACCACCGCGCGAGCCTACACTGTTCCAGGATTATCCCAAACAAAATCTGAGTTGTTAGTAAGGAACATGGAGGAGAATAGCACTGCGTTGAGGGGACATTTAGCAGTTTCTTCCATGAGGCACAGAGAAGAAAAACCACAAATCCTCTATCTTAAACTGTAATATCCCTCCTACCCTTAGGACACAATTAAAGCTGTATGCACCATCACTGAATCCTTTGAAGAGAGGTAAAACCACCTACGAGACAAATGAGCTTAAATTACTGAAAAGGAGTTCTAGAATGAAAATAAGCAAGAACTTCTTAACAAGGAAAACCAGCAAACACAAACTCAACCAGCAATTAGCAATTGAACTCCTCCTTAGATGAAATAAGAATCATATCCAACAGAAATTGTTGTACAGGTATGTGAAATTTATGTACAAGGATGCAAAATGTAGCATTGTTTATAAAAATTGAAAGTTGGAAACACCTTGAATATAATCAATAGAGAATATATATATATATATGATATGCCATATGCTGGGAAGCCTAAGCAGCTGTTGGAAAATTAGGTGGACTTGACTGTCTAACAATGAAGAAATTCCAGAAGGTATTGTTAAGTAATAAATCAGATCCTATATATGTGTATACATACCACACTGCAGAGACTGAGTGAGGGGAACAGTGTGGAGGATGGAGAATTGTGTCAGCAGGACAAGGGAAATTACATTATGCTCTTTATACTTCTATATTACTTGAAGTTTTACAATAAAAATACATTTATCTATTACTTTTGTAACTCTTTTAAATAATAAAAACAAAAAGGACTAAAATCGTATTTTTTTTTACACCATGAAACTTAAATATTAGGAGACCTAGACTCACTTCTATCACAAATTTTGAACATCAATTTCTTCATCTGTAAAAATAGGAGAGGCCAGACGCAGTGGCTCACTCTGGGAGGCCAAGGTGGGCGGATCACCTGAGGTTGGGAGTTCAAGACCAGCTGACCAACATGGAGAAACCCCATCTCTCCTAAAATATGAAATTAGCCAGACATGGTGCATGCCTGTAATCCCAGCTCCTCAGGAGGCTGAGACAGGGGAATGGCTTGAACCTGGGAGGCAGAGGTTGTGGTGAGCTGAGATTGTGCCACTGCACTCCAGTCTGGGCAACAAGAGTGAGACTCCGTCTCAAAAAAAAGAATAGGAGAGATTGGGTAACCCAAATATATGACACTTTTGAGAAACAAATGACAATATCGACGTTCTTTGGTAAACTGGAAAGTTTACCAAACTTTCAGTACAGTAGTCCCTCCTGATTCAAGGTTTTGCTTTCCAAGATTTGTTATCCACAGTTAACCACATGGCCCAAAAATGTTAAATAGAAATTTCAAGAAATAAACAATTCATAAGTTTTAATCGCATGTCGTTCTAAGCAGCATGTTGAAATTTCTCACCATGCCACTCCATCCCAACAGGGACATGAACCAACCCTTGAACCGGCATATTCACACTGTCTACACTACCTGTTAGTCACTTAGTAGACTTCTGGGTTATCAGATTGAAAAACCATAATATATATAGGGTACTATCCTCAGTTTCAGCTATCCACTGGGGATTCTCGAAATGTATCCCCTGAAAATAAGGGGGGAGCTACGGTATAGGTAGATGTAAGATATTATTATCACTCCCTAAAAACCTTCCAGAACTCATTCATTCATTCAACAAACCTTTTCTTTTTTAGGGAGGGGGCCACTGTTCTACACACTAGGGTTCCAAAGGTGAGTAATATATTATCACCACTCTCAAGGAGTAACTGAGTCAATAATCACAGACATTATAATGGAAAAATAATTAAGAGACCTATGCTCCTCCATGAAAATTCTGTGATAGAAACTATAGATAGATAGGAAGAATGTGAGGCTCATAGGATGGAGTGGGCGGCAGAGGAGGGCTAGTGAAGACATCTGGAGTCAGGCTTTCGAGCCACCTTCCTGGCAGGTATGTTTCTTTTTGCTCCAACGTGGCTTATTCTCAGTCTGCCCAACATGTTCACTGCTTCTATAGTAGCAACCAAGACAGGGCACTTTTAAGGCTGACACCAAAAGGTGCACATGTTGAGGGAGCAAAGATGTTCAGTGTAATCCTGGAAAACAGGGCCCCCATCTGATTCAAGAGCAATAAAATTGGGATAATTGAAAGAGCAACAACGTAGTTGACACATGTACAGAGACAGGAGGCGCCAAAGTCCCTCTCAGGCTTGGGACTCAATGATTAGACAGTCATAGATGAGTGAGCAAAAGAGGTCACCAAGGATCCATCCAGAGGACCATCATCAGTTTGTCATCCTCCCCTGAAGCCCCATTTTACAGACAAGAACATCAAGGCTTCCCCCTAGGCCTCTGGACATCCAGATTGCTCATCTTCCCCTAAGCAAGATGAGTGCGTAGTTGTCCATCAATCAGAGGGTCAATGATCCTTTATAGATATTAGCAAGGTTTCCAAATCCGGTTTCTTGGAACCATCAGTACAGTGAATAAAACTGTGAGACACTACATCACGTTGTTTATTGCTTTTTTCACAGTTCAAACTGGCGTCTGTTCAGCCCATGGTTATTTAAGGCCTAATGCTCATGGTGCTGGAGTGTACAGTGAAATAAATGGAGTTTCAGCTAATTAAATGCTGGCACAAAGCTGAGGTGTTTGAAAAATCTCTAAATCCATCTATTGGCCTGTCCCTGAGCCAAGAGCTGCTGCTGTTATATGACACAATAAAAGAGATGCTGTGTAAATTTCAAATATTTTATTGAACGTAAACAATTAGAATATCTAACCATTTGCTAAGGCAGAAATATCTAGCAGCTAATGTGCAGAATGCATTGCAGATGTTCACAAACTACAGAAATATCAATTTGCTTTTAAGTTCCTTTTAAGCAATTTTTTACTCTAAAGAAGTAACCATTTATAACTGTGAATAAATCATTTGTGGTTTGGGCAAAATGTTTGGGAATATTCAATAAAGCATCCATATAAATATTCAGTTATGGAGATAATTTGATTTAAATAGATGGTACTTTCAATAAATAAACAATGTTCAACATGAATAAATATTTTAAACAACCAGCAAGCATCAAAACCCAGCTGATGTTTCAGTCAAATCTTTGGAAAACATTTTATTTAGCAGTTCTTCTTATATATGCCACACAGTGTCGATGATTCCTTCGTAGTCTTTATTACCAGGAGTATTTGCATAAAAGCAGTACCTTTTCTTAAAAGAATTCATCTTCTTTCGGCACCACATTTCGTCACAATCTTTTCTTCTTTGCAGAGTTACCATGGAGTGTTGTGGAGTACAAGGTTGGGAACAACAGCATGAACCAGCCTGGGCTTAAACTGTCACTGCCATTTAAAACGGTGTGACCTTGGGCCAGGCGCGGTGGCTCATGCCTGTAATCCCAGCACTTTGGGAGGCTAAGGTGGGCGAATCACCTGAGCTCAGGAGTTCAAGACCAGCCTGGCTAACGTAGTTAAACCCCATCCCTACCAAAAATACAAAAATTAAGGCCAGGCATGGTCGCTGACACCTGTAATCCTAGCACTTTGGGAGGCAGAGGCAGGTGGATCATGAAGTAAGGAGTTCAAGACCAACCTGACCAACGTAGTGAAACCCCATCTCTACTAAAAATACAGAAATTAGCCGAGTGTGGTGGCACATGCCTGTAGCCCCAACTACTTGGGAGACTGAGGCTGGAGAATCGCTCGAACCTGGGAGGCGAAAGTTGCGGTGAGCCGAGACCACACCATTGCACTCTGGCCTGGGTGATAAAGTGAGACTCCATCTCAAAAAAAACAAAAACAAAAATTAGCCAGGCATGGTGATGTACCCCTGTGGTCCCAGCTACTCAGGAGGCTGAGGCACAAGAATCACTTGAACCTGGGAGGCAGAGGTTGCAGTGAGCAGAGATCAGGCCACTGCACTCCAGCCTGGCAACAGAGTGAGACTCCGTCTCAACAAAAAAAACCCTCTGCAACTTTGGGTAGTTTAACCTTGTTTAGTTTCAGTATCATCATTTGTGAAGTGGAAATCATAATATTCACCTCACAGGAATAAGTATTAGATAAGATCATGTGAGTCAAGTGCCCAGAAAACACTCCACAAACTTTCCTGTTACCACTTTATATGACTTGATGTAAATTGAACTTTCCATCTGAATCATTTAAAACAGACTTTGGGATGAATTATAGGCATTCACAGCAATCTGGATGAGATTGGAGACTATAATTCTAAGTGAAGTAACACAGGAATGGAAAACTAAACATGGTATGTTCTCACTGATACGTGAGAGGTAAGCTATGAGGATACAAAGGCATAAGAATGATACAGTGGAATTTAGGGACTTGGGGGGAAGGGCTGAAGGAGACGAGGGATAAAAGACAACAAATAGGATGCAGTGTGTACTATTCGGTGATGGAGGAACCAAAACCTCATGAATCACAGCTAAAGAACTTACTTATGTAACCAAACACCATCTGTATCCCAATAACATATGGAAAAATAAAAAATAGATAATTGGCCGGGCGCGGTGGCTCATGCCTATAATCCTAGCACTTTGGGAAGCCGAGGTGGGTGGATCACCTGAGGTCAGGAGTTCAAGACCAGCCTGGCCATCATGGTGAAACCCCATCTTTAAAAATAAATAAATAAATATTAAAAACTGTATATCTTTTTTTTTTAATGACAGGGCAAGAGGCAAGGGGCAAACTGCTCCCCTGCCAGGCTGCTTGATAGAAAAAGGAATGGCGATCTTGGTTCTAAAGCTTCAACCACACTGGATCCTTGTGTGTCACATTCCTCAAGGTTAGCACCAACTTTCCAAAAGAATAATTACATTGAGAAATAAATGGGGTCAGCAGGTCTCACAGTGCTTTTAAACAGGAAGCCTCAGAGCCCATGGAGGGAAGCAGCTGATAGATTTCCTCACAGCTGTTTTCCTACTCATCAACCCAAAGGACTGCTTGATCCCAGGAAGAAGAAGGAACACATCTCACCAAACACAAGTTGACCCCAAATCTAAATAATCTACAGTCAAAAAATTGATTATGTACCTGGTTGACACTGCCTGTAAAAAAATTTAAAAATGATTCTGCCTATAAAATGAAATAATAATAATAATAAACCAGACTTTGGATATCCATTGTCTTAGCCTATAAGTACTTTTTTTTTTTTTTTTTTTGAGACAGAGTCTCACTCTCAAGCACAGGCTGGTGTGCAGTGGTGCAATCTCAGCTCACTGCAACCTCCATCTTCTGGTTTCAAGCTATTCTCCTGTCTCAGCCTCCCGAGCAGCTTGGATTAGAGGAACATGCCACCATGCCCAGCTAATTTTTGGTATTGTTAGTAGAGATGGGCTTTCACCGTGTTAGCCAGAATGGTCTCGATCTCCTGACCTCGTGATCCACCCGCCTCAGCCTCCCAAAGTGCTGGGATTACAGGCGTGAGCCACTGTGCCCAGCCCTGTAACTACTTTTTTAATACTGTTAATGACAATAGAGATTGGTGCAACATTCTTAGAGAGTGATTTGGTAATAGCTATGAAAATCTGAAATGCACATTTTCTTCAGTCCAGCAACTACGCTCCTGGGACTTCACCTATCACTAGCTAGGTGACAATATGTTATTAGATCAATGTTCCAAGATGTTCACTGCCACATTTCTGAAATAGTAAAATAGAGTGACAAATGTCCAACAATAAATGATTAGGTAATTATCATGAACCCCCACTTATGGGACTTGTCACAGTGGGATTTTACCCTTGTATGTTTGGTTATGAGACGATTACTCTTTATTCCCTGTGCAAAGAGAACACTTGTTCCCTCTTCTGAACTTTCCTTGTTTATGGAGAGAGCCTTGGTAGTGATACACAGCTGATCTCTCTCTCTGCCCCTTGAGGCGCTCAACCCACAGGAGGTAGAGGGTCTTGTGTAATTGGCGAATTTCAGAATAACTGGACATGCTCTGCTCAGCAATTCCCTTTTACTTCTTTATAGAAAGAAGTACACAGGAAACAGGAGCTCTCTTCTCTCCAGGATATTCACCAGGCAGTCCTCCCAGTGGCAAAGTCTGCTATGGTCAGCCCCGCCGGTGACTGGGTGGGTATAGCTGCCCAACTCCAAACATCAGAGTTAGGAAGTCCATGTGGCTTGCTCACTATCCTATATCTTCCAACATAGCCTTTAGCAATAATAGAGGTAAATGACGTAATCTGTCAATCTTTTCTTTTATATTTCAATTTGATCAGAACCTGGGCAAGGAAAAGGGATGCTTTTGAAGGTCCTCATGAAGGCTACTGCATGCTCCACAAATATAAACTCTTTGAAGACAGGAATTATATCTGTCTTGCTCATCAGTATATCCCTAGAAAAGAACCTAGACCCATTGGCAGAGCTGTATGTTTTTATCAATTGATTTTTGGCTGCTTGGGTACTGATCCAGGAAGGATGGTTGGGTGTGACATAAACTTTGCCAACAACTCTTATCATCTCTCTGAAGATGAAAGCACTAGGAGAGCAGGGACCTTATCTGTCACACTCATGGCAGGATCTCAGAGATTAGAGTTGGGCTTCATACAAAGGGGTCCCTCAATATATCTGTGTTATAGTTGAACCTGACCCTTTTTGTGCAGCTTTCGTTCAAGCTGTTCTTTCCCATCAGGATGCCTCCCCACCTCCCCCATCATCAACTTCACGATATGACTTTGCACAGATCACTTAACTGCTTGGGGCTTCTTTTTCGCACCTATAAAATGAAGATTATATGATCTTTAAGGTCCCTTTCAGGTATAAAAATCATATCTTGCTATCTTATCCCATTCATCTGATGACTTCCAACAACGATGCCAAAATACATCAGCTCAGATGAAGGCACTAACTCAGGTGCCCTCGGGTTTTTGCCTCACAACTGATCCACTTAAGACACAGCCCCTGGAAACACATTGAATCTAAAAGCAAAGCCTCCTACACTCAATAAATCCTTGTTGGATTTCAGCAAGAGACTGCAGAGAGAGAAGTATTGATGCTGGAGCTGTGAATTGCCTTAGAAAAAAGACAGATCCGGTCCATTTTTTGCCCTCTTGGGTGTTCATATCCTTTCTTACCTATCACCCAACCCAGTCAGATAAATATATCTCTTTTTATCTTTCCTCATATGTCAATCCCTTTCTTTCCTGAATCATTTTAGTTGCTTTACTCTGTACTTTCATCACTCTGTCTCTGCCTTTTCAATGCTTAATATCAGGACCATTCACAAGACAGAAGGTAGGGGGTATGCAGAGGCAATTGAGGGGTGGGGGCAACAGACAAATAACACTTAGTAAGACAGCAGTATTCGCTGAGCATTGCTTGTGCCCTGAAGCCTGCAGTACACCTGGGAGTCAGATTTGCAGAGCTGTCAACTACCCATGTGGTGAATTTGAGGGCCTGAAGTAGGGTTTCCTGCAAAAAAATGGCTAGCCTAGATTCAAATGCCACCTCCATCACTAACTAAATGTGTATGTGACCTTGAATAAGTTAATCCTTAAACATTCCATTCCTCAGTTTCCTCTAAAAATTTAAGATGATAGTACATCTGACTTCACAGAGTTGCTGTGAAGACTGAATAAAACAATGCACACCGAGTGCTTAGAACAGTACACATTAAAAAATGCTCAACAAATGTGAGATATTATCTATTATCTTTCATGGTGTCTCAAATTCTACCTATTAAAGACTTGTGATTGAGGCAGAGAATCTATCCTTGATGCTAGTCAGGGATATTCTATTCAATATATTCTATAATATTCTATTCATATTCACGGGTTAAGACATGCAGCTGTCCTCCTGCCTTATTCTGTGATAAATGAGATTTCTACCTTGGGCCTATGTAACTGCCCCTGCTTCTATAATCTGCCCAGTGTCCAATTCCTCTACCACAGGCTCCATGCCTTTAGTCTCCATCTAGTTACTAAAATCCAGCTTCCGAAATTCAGGCCCATGGATGGAGTTCTGCCAGGTATTCAGTAGCTATACACAATAGATATTCATTGACTGACTAGCCAGCTACCTTCTACTGGCCTCCTTGATGCCAACCTAGAATGGTGCCCTATGTACACCCTCTTCTGTGCTCTCTCACCTGCACTCAGCAGCTGCTTCCTTACTGCCAACATCTGAGCTCGCCCTCCACCCTTCATGAGCAGACAGGTCCAAAACATCAGTCAAACCACCACCCTGTTTCCATCTTCTTCGCTGGTTAAACTAGATCATTAAAGCTTTGCGGTGGGGATGGGCTCTCTTAAACACATTTTCCATGAATCTCCTGCTCTAAAACTCAATTTTTCCAGGGTCAGACAAGGATCCACTGGGCACATTTAGCAACGAGTACCAGCTTCCTCCCGCTTCTGCATCGCCCTCAGCAGTTTTCCATGGGTATTCCAGTGGCAGCCCCCCACTCCTCCCCAGTGCCCAGGATCCCTGCCAACTGCAGGAAAAGAGTCAAAACGATGACAGGAGATCAGGCTACCAGATCAAAGGGTTTAGGACAAGAGAAGAGTATATATTAAGGTTGGAAAAGTAGGATGGAACCAGTAGGAAGCAGGCAAATCTGAATGGGAGATTGGCATGATAAGAGTGGGGTTTGGGGCAGAGCACAGTGGCTCATGCCTGTAATCCCAGCACTTTGGGAAGATGAGGTGAGCAGCTTGTCTGAAGTTGGGAGTTTGAGACCAGCTGGGCCAGCAGGGTGAAATCCTGTCTCTACTTTAAAAATTACAAAAATTAGCTAGTCATGATGGCAGGCACCTGTAATCCCAGCTACTCAGGAAGCTGAGGCAGGATGCTTGAGCCAGGGAGGTGGAGGTTGCAGTGAGCCAAGATCGTGCCATTGCACTCCAGCCTGGGCAACAGAGCAAGACTCCGTCTCAAACAAAAAAAAAAAAAGGAGTGATGTTTCAGGAGGGGTTCTGGCCCAGGTACGTCATGCTGGGATAAGAAGCATTTGGCGATAAGAAGACCAGTGAGGGGAGCACAGCAGAAAGGTAGAAACTTGGTCCAGGGGGGAAAAAATACTGAAAATTTTGCATAATATTTCAGGGAGTTGACAGATCTCAAAGCCCATTCATAGGACTCTCTGGGGCATCCCTGAACTTTAGGTTAAAAATCCCTAGAGCAGAATATTACAACCAATCAGAACTGGCATAGGGTAGTCACTCAAATAGTAGTTGTTATGAACTGAATGTTTGTGCCCTTCCAAAATTCATATGTTGAAGCCTACTATGGTTTGAATGTGTCCTTTCAAAATTTACATTGAAACTTAATCCCCAGTGAGATAATATTAAAAGCTAAGATCTTTAATAAATGATTTGATCATGAGGGCTCCACCCTCATTAATGAGATTAGTGTCCTTATAAAAGGGCTCAAGAGAACTAGCTAGCCTCTTTTGTCTTTCTGCTATGTGATGACCCAGTGAGGATGCAGTGCTTCTCTTGGAAGCACAGAGCAAGCTCTCATCAGAAACTGAATCTCCTGGCACCACGATCTTGGACTTCCCAGCCTCCAGAACTATGAGAAATAAATTTCTCTAAAAAGAACAAAAGAGAGAGACAAGGTCTCACTATGTGGCCCAGGCTGGTCTTGAACTCCTGGGCTCAAGTGATCCTCCCACTACAGCTTCCTGAAGTGTGAAATTATAGGCATGAGCCACCATTCCCAGCCACAAGAAATAAATACCTAGGTTTTTTTTTTTTTTTTTTGAGACAGACTTTCACACTGTCACCCAGGCTGAGTGCAATGGCATGATCTCAGCACACTGTAACCTCCCAGGTTCAAGTGATTCTCCTGTTTCAGCCTCCTGAGTAGCCATGATTACAGGTGCCTGCCACCACAGCCAGCTAATTTTTTGGTATTTTTGTAGACACAGGGTTTCACTATGTTGGCCAGGCTAGCCTCGAACTCCTAACCTTGTGATCCACCTGCCTTGGCATCCCATAGTGCTGTGATTACAGGCATGAGCCATGTGACCAACTAGTACCTGTTATTTATAAATTAACCCAGTCGAAGGTATTTTTTTTAAAACAGACTGAACTGACTGAGACAAAGCCCTAACCCACAATGTGATGGTATTAGGATGTAAGGCCCTTGGGAGGTAATCAGTTTTAAATGAGGTCATGAGGGTGGACCCCCATTATGGGATTAGTGCGCTTGCAGTAAGAGGAAGAGATGCCAGAGCTCTTCCTGCTCTCCACCATGTGAGGTTACAGCAAGAACATAGCCCTACAAGCGGGGAACAGGATCCTCACCAAAAAGTGAGTATGTTGGCACATTGATCTGAAACTGCTGCGCCTCTGGAAATGTGTGAAATAAATGTCTATTGTTTAAACCAGCCCATCTATGGTCATTTATTATAGCACCCCAAGCTAAAGCAGTAGAGTTTAACCAAAAAAAAAAAAAATCCACTTGATCCCTGGTGAGAGAAAACAGAACTTGATAAGTATGGTAATAAATAGTACTAGTGGAATGGATGATAGGAATTAAAATTCTAGACCATTTAAGAAGGGGAAACACTAAGACTTTGAATTTGGGGATTTGGAAAATGAAAAAGATGGAAGTTTGAACATTTTTAAGTAACCACATAGATGGTGATGCATCCAAATGAGAGAAGGCGCCTGTGTTTTGTTGATTTGGGTTTTTGTGCATTGCATATGAGGAGGGATGTAAAGTTTGACTCATTCATCCAACAAGCTTTAATAAAGCACTCAGAATGTGCTTGACCCTGGAAACATCAACAAGAAAAAGCAGGCAAATCCTTGCCCTCACAGAGCTTACACTGCTGTGGGAAAACATACAAAGAGCAATGACAATTGAGGGGCTGCTGAAGGGCAGCGGAGGTTTGTACAAACTGTGAGGAGCAGGCTGCAAGGCATGATCTGCCTGGGAAAACCATGGAGGAAATTGAGCTTGAGATGAAACTGAAAATAAGCTTAGTGCTTTGCCTAATGGAATGAAGAAGGTTGGTATTACAGAGCCCTAAACTTTGAGCAGGAGGAACTACATGTTACACTAAAAAGTCTGAAGTCCCCCACACCCAGTAGCCCACATCTCCCCTTTATGTTCTTGGCCAAGTGCTGCATATGGGAGTTGGGAGATGGGAGGAAAGGATCCAACCAAATGTAGGAAAATCACACTGACAACTGAGGGGAGGATGGGAAGCAGGAAAAGATTTGAGACACTAGGGGATAAAAACAGAACAGTAAGGAGGTTGTATTCATGGACCTAAATTCCATGCTGTTTCCCCCAGGGATAAGATAGAGGAAAAAAATAAAATGTGAAAATCTGGACTGGCACAATCAGATAGACACCAGTTGGGTTACCTCTGGGGAAACAGTAAAATCACCCTGCAGGGAGCTCAAGGAGCCTGAGTTTTTGAATTGAATTTTAACAGCAATAGAGCCAGAATTTTTTTTCTCAGGCCTACAGTTGTATTGGTCTCTGTGGTCTCTGAATAACCAAGCAAGGGATTTTTCCTCAAGCGGGAGGCTTTCCATGGCTGGTTTTTGAGAGCCTTGAACACGATGGTTTGGCAGGTATGTGGCTGCCAAACTATTCCAGCAGGGAATCTTGGAGCTTTGAGCAGCTCTGGCAGTTGCAAGGAGGCAGATCACACAGCTTTAGAAATCTTCTAAAAGAAAAAGCCAGAGAGTCTAAATTTAACAAGGATAAACAACAGCTATGGAAAAAGAGAAGAAAAGTACAAAAGAACTTTAGAAAATATAATAGAAAAGATTAATTAAGTCCAAGCTCAGAAAGAAGCAAAGTAAAAGGAGGAATTTGGGCAGGGCATGGTGGTGTGCGCCTACAGTCCCAGACACTCAGGAGACTGAGGCAAGAGGATGGCTTGAGCCCAGGAATTCAAGGCTGGTATGGGCTATGATCACACCAAGGCACTCCAGCCTGGGCAACAGAACAAGATTCTATCTCTAAAAAGAAAGAAAATAAAAAGGAAGAATTTAGAATGATGCCCAAATTTCCTATTCAGGGAACTTGGGCTTTGATATTGTACTTCACTGAAATAAGGATTGGTGGGAATTCCTGGAAGGTTGGGTGGGGATGGAGATCACTAGAAGGAGAGATAATCAGCTCCGTTAAGTTGTAAAAGTGTTGCTTTCATGTACCTTTGGAATATACCACCAAAAATATGTTAAATAGGCCAGCCATGGTGGCCCTTGCCTGTAATCCCAGCACTTTGGGAGGCCAAGGCAGTCAAAACACTTAAAGTCAGAGTTCAAGACCAGCCTGGCCAACATAGTGAAACCCTGTCTCCACTAAAAGTACAAACATTAGCTGGGTAGGGTAGTGTGTGCCTATAATCCCAACTGCTTGGGAGGCTGAGGCAGGAGAATCGCTTGAACCCGGGAGGTGGTGGTTGCAGTGAGCTGAAATTGCACCACTGCACTCCAGCTGGGCAACAGAGCTAGACTCCATCTCAAAAATAATAATAATAGTATGTTAAATATACAAGATTAGAGTTCCAGAGACAGTAGACTAAACACAGCAACTTTGGAAGTAACTCATGTAAGTGAGTGAAGTCATGAGCAGAGATGAGACTACCCAAGAAGAAGGTAGAAAATAAAAATACAAGGAGGTTGAGAAGAAAGAGGTTGAGGAGGATTTCCCTAGGGGAAACTAATATTTAAAGACTAAACAAAAAAGATTTAGAAGGAACGAGACAGCTCAATTAACCAGGAGAATAGCGGCAAGAAAATATAGAGAAGAATTTCAATAATGGAGTGGTCAAAAAGGTAAAATGATCTATAAGGTTTAAATAAAAGGTCAACCGAAACATGTCTATTGAATTTAACAACTGGGAAGTCATTGGTAACCTTTTCAAGATGGAGAAGAAAATAGATTACTGAGGACTGAAGAGTAAACAAAGGTGAGGCAGTGTAGAGAGCCTTGTGTTGAGACTTGACTTTGAAGGGAAGAAGAGAGCCAGAGGTGAGCAGGGGAATATCTACCAGAGGCACTGGGCCACCAGTAGATGTGTTTTTGTTGCCATTGTTTTCTGTGGGGAAGATATTAAAGTGTTTATATTTGGTAAGGAAGAAGTCATTGGAGAGGAAGAGGATAAACATACAGAAAATAGAAGGGAAATTTGATACAGTGGGGTCATGGAGAAGACTGGAGAGGTAGCACTTTAGCTCACAGATGAGCCATGGAAAGGAGAGACTCATCCTGAAAGCACGACAGCAGGAGGTGAAGGCTGATGCTAATGAGACAAATGTAGACATGGAGCAACTACTGTCTGTCTGTTCCCTGGAAAATGGTAGATAAGATTGTCCATAGAAAGTGAGGTGGCTGGAGGGGAGCTGGGAGCCTGGAAAGAGCTGGAGAGGTTGAAGAAAATGTTAAAGGGTTGCCAGAGTTGTACGCTGCCTTAACGTTGGATGCTATAAACCTTCATCTACACCAGTATATGTGTATGTTGTGTGTGACTGCCTCCAGCATTTCTTAGACTCTCAGGTTTTGGAGATAGAGCTCCCTAGATGTTAAGAAGATATGAATTGGAAGTTGCAGGACAGGTATAACAGACAGACAAGGAAACAAAGAAATTAAGGATGCCAGCAAGAGAGACTGAAGGATTGATGTGCTATGAAATTTCTTCTGGAATGATAAAGAAATGAAACCAGGAAAGGGCTGGCAGAATTGAAAGACAAATGAGGGATCAGGAAACTGGAGAGTACAAAAAACAAAAGCAAGCAGATCTTGAAAACCATCCTAAAGGACGTGTGAACAGGTAGATCTTATGTTTCTAATTTGGGGTAGTACCAAAATGTTTTTATTGTGATTGTTCTACCTTGGGAAATGAGGGAATGAGAGCAAAGCCCCAGTATGTTTATTGCAAATATTATTTTTAAAAAGTAAAAATCAAAAAGAACTTCAAAAAATAACCTAACAATGCAGCTTAAGGAACTAGAAAAACAAAAGTAAACTGAACCCAAAATTAGAAGAAAAGAAATAATAAAGATCAGAGTAGAAATAAATGAATTTGAAATGAAGAAAACAATACTAAAAATCAATGAAACAAAAAGTTGGTTTTTGAAAGATAAACAAAGTTGACAAACCTTTACCAGACTAATAAAGAGAACAAGAAAGAAAAATAAATAAAATCAGAGATGAGAAAGGAGACATTACAACCAATACAGCAGAAATTCAAAAGATTATTAGTGGCTACTATGAGCAACTATATGCCAATAAATCGGAAAATCTAGAGGCAATGGTTAAATTCCTATACATATACAACATTCCAAGATTGAATCCTGAAGAAATCCAAAACCTGCATAGACCAATAACAAATAAGATCGAAGCCTTGATAAAAAGTCTCCCAGTAAACTAAAGGCTGGGACCTGATAGCTTCACTGCTGAATTCTACCAAACATTTAAATAAAAACTAATATCAATCCTACTCAAACTGTTCTAAAAAATAGAGGAGGAGGGAATACTTCCAAACTCATTCAATGATGTCAATATTACCCTGATCCCAAAGCAAGACAAAGACACATCAAAGAAAGAAAACTGCAGGTCATTATCTCTAATGAATATTAATGCAAAAATCCTCAACAAAATACTTGCAAACTGAATTTAACAATACATTAAAAAGATCACTCATCTCATGTCCCCTGCAGGGACATGGATGGAATTGGAGACCATTATCCTTAGCAAGCTAACACAGGAACAGAAAACTAAATACCATATGTTCTCACTTATAAGTGGGAGCTAAATGATGAGAACATATGAACACATAGAGGGGAACAACACACACTGGGACCTACTGTAGGGTGGAGGGTAGGAGAAGGTAGAGGATCAGGAAAAATAACTAATGGGTACTAGACTTAATACCTGGGTGCTGAAATAATCTGTACAACAAACCCCCATGACACAAGTTTACCTATGTTATAAACCTATACATGTACCCCTAAACTTAAAAAAAAAGTTAAAAAAAAGGATCCCTCCTCACGGCCAAGTGAGATTTATTGCAGGAATGCAAGATGGTTCAACATATGCAAGTCAATCAATATCACAAACCATATCAACAGAATGAAGGATAAAAACCATATGATCATTTTAATTGATGCTAAAAAAAAAAAAAAAAAAATTCAAAAAAATGCAACATCTCTTCATGATTTAAACAAAAAAAAAAAACCTTCCCAAAACTGTGTATAGAAGGAACATACCTCAACTAATAAAAGCCATATATGGCCGGGCGCGGTGGCTCACGCCTGTAATCCCAGCACTTTGGGAGGCCGAGGCGGGTGGATCACGAGGTCAAGAGATCGAGACCATCCTGGTCAGCATGGTGAAACCCCGTCTCTACTAAAAATACAAAAATTCAGCTGGGCATGGTGGCGCGTGCCTGTAATCCCAGCTACTCAGGAGGCTGAGGCAGGAGAATCGCTTGAACCCGGGAGGTGGTGGTTGCAGTGAGCTGAAATTGCACCACTGCACTCCAGCTGGGCAACAGAGCTAGACTCCATCTCAAAAATAATAATAATAGTATGTTAAATATACAAGATTAGAGTTCCAGAGACAGTAGACTAAACACAGCAACTTTGGAAGTAACTCATGTAAGTGAGTGAAGTCATGAGCAGAGATGAGACTACCCAAGAAGAAGGTAGAAAATAAAAATACAAGGAGGTTGAGAAGAAAGAGGTTGAGGAGGATTTCCCTAGGGGAAACTAATATTTAAAGACTAAACAAAAAAGATTTAGAAGGAACGAGACAGCTCAATTAACCAGGAGAATAGCGCCAAGAAAATATAGAGAAGAATTTCAATAATGGAGTGGTCAAAAAGGTAAAATGATCTATAAGGTTTAAATAAAAGGTCAACCGAAACATGTCTGTTGAATTTAACAACTGGGAAGTCATTGGTAACCTTTTCAAGATGGAGAAGAAAATAGATTACTGAGGACTGAAGAGTAAACAAAGGTGAGGCAGTGTAGAGAGCCTTGTGTTGAGACTTGACTTTGAAGGGAAGAAGAGAGCCAGAGGTGAGCAGGGGAATATCTACCAGAGGCACTGGGCCACCAGTAGATGTGTTTTTGTTGCCATTGTTTTCTGTGGGGAAGATATTAAAGTGTTTATATTTGGTAAGGAAGAAGTCATTGGAGAGGAAGAGGATAAACATACAGAAAATAGAAGGGAAATTTGATACAGTGGGGTCATGGAGAAGACTGGAGAGGTAGCACTTTAGCTCACAGATGAGCCATGGAAAGGAGAGACTCATCCTGAAAGCACGACAGCAGGAGGTGAAGGCTGATGCTAATGAGACAAATGTAGACATGGAGCAACTACTGTCTGTCTGTTCCCTGGAAAATGGTAGATAAGATTGTCCATAGAAAGTGAGGTGGCTGGAGGGGAGCTGGGAGCCTGGAAAGAGCTGGAGAGGTTGAAGAAAATGTTAAAGGGTTGCCAGAGTTGTACGCTGCCTTAACGTTGGATGCTATAAACCTTCATCTACACCAGTATATGTGTATGTTGTGTGTGACTGCCTCCAGCATTTCTTAGACTCTCAGGTTTTGGAGATAGAGCTCCCTAGATGTTAAGAAGATATGAATTGGAAGTTGCAGGA
>NW_016107673.1:325110-349103 GCF_001604975.1 Cebus imitator
AACAAAAGGGAAACCCCGTCTCAAAAAAAAAAAAAAAGCCATATATGACAGACCCAGAGCTAGTATCATATCGAATGGAGAAAAACTGAAAGCCTTTCCTATAAGATCTGAAACATAACAAGGGTGTCCACTTTCACCCAGTATTCAACATAGTACTAGAACTCATAGCTACAGCAATCAGACAAGAGAAGAAATAAAGGGTATCCAAATTGGAAAAGAAGAAATCAAATTATCCTTGTTTCCAGACTATAATCTTTTTTTTTTGAAACAAAGTTTCACTCTTGTTGCCCAGGCTAGAGTGCAATGGTAGGATCTCAGCTCACTGCAACCTCCACCTCCCTGGGTCAAGCAATTCTCCTGCCTCAGCCTGCCAGCTAGCTGGGATTACAGGCATGCCCCACCATGCCTGGCTAATTTTGTATTTTTACTAGAGACAGGGTTTCTCCTTGTTGGTCAGGCTGGTCTTGAACTCCTGAACTCGTGATTGCCCACCTTGGCCTCCCAAAGTGCTGGGATTACAGGCATGGGCCACCATGGCTGGCCTATATAATCTTATATTTGGAAAACCTAAAGATTTCACCAAAAACGACTAGGACATATAAACAAATTCAGTAGAGTTGCATGATACAAGATTAGCATACAAAACTCAGTAGCATTTCTATATGCCAACAGTCAAAAAACTGAAAAATCAATGAAAAAAGAATCTCATTTATGATAGCCCTAAATAAAATTAAATACCTAGGAATTAACCAAAGACGTGAAAGATCTATACAGTGAAAACTATCAAATACTGATGCAAGAAACTAAAGAAAACACACACACACACAAAGATATTTAGGTATTGTTAAAATATCCATACTACTCAAAGCAATCTACAGATTCAATGCAATCCCTATCAAAGTACCAATGACATTCTTCACATAAGTAAGAAAAGAATTCTAAAATTTATGTAAAACCACTAAAGATCCAGAATAGCCAAAGCTACCCAGAGCAAAAAGAAAAAAACTAGAGGAACCACATTACCTGACTTCAAATTATACTACAGAGCTATAGTAACCAACATAGCATAGTACTGGCATAAAAACAGACATATAAACCATGGAACAGAAGATGGCCGAATAGGAAAAGCTCTGGAGTGCAGTTCCCAGCAAGAATGCAGAGGGTGAGTGCTCACCACATTTCCAAACAAGTTTCTACTGCCCACAGACCAGGAGATTCCTGGGCAGAAAAGTGCCACGAGTCTCCAGCATGGCTGTTTCAGCTGGCATAGCAGGTCTCCACATAAAAACTCACACAAATCTGGGCGGCTATTTCAACTGGCCCCTGGAATGCCTGGGAGACAGAGTCACCTATTCAACTGAAAAAAGGGGAGCAGAAATAGGGAGCCAGGTGATCTGGCTTGGCGGGTCCCACCCCCAGAAAGACCAGCAATCTGAAACAATCTGGACTGAGAGTTTCACAGCAAGCACAGCTGGACCTGGGATGGTCCAGTTCTGTGGGGGAAAGGGTGTCAGCCATTACAGAGGCAGTCCACCAGTACCAAAGCAGTCTGCCATTACTGAAGCAGTCCACCATTACTGAGGCAGTTCTAACTATACCTCTATAAACAAAACCACAAGGAAGTTCACACAGCAGCTGGGCAGAGGCCACAGCAGTTCAACAACATCTCTGCTGCCAGACTGTGACTAGGCTATCTCCTCACTGGGCAGGGCATCTCTGAAAAAAGGCAGCAGCACATCAGGAACTTATAAATGCCCACCTTTCCAGGACAGAGCACCTGGGGAAAAAACATGCTTATGAGTTCTGCTGCAACAGACTTAAAGGTACCTGCCCAGCAGCTCTGAACGGAACAATGGAGTTCACAGCTTAGCACTTGAGCTCCTATAAGGGACAGACTGTATCCTTAAGCAGCTCCCTGACCCCCATATATCCAAAGAGACACCTCATAAGAGAGAGCTCAGGCTGACATCTGGCAGGTATTCTTCTGGGACAAATGGGATCTAATTAAACTCCAGAGCTTCTGTACAGCAAAAGAAACAATCTTTAGAGTGAACCCGCAACCAACAGAATGGGAAAAAATTTTTGCAGTTTACCCATCTGACAAAGGGCTACTATCCAGAATCTACAAAGAACTTAAAACAGATTTACAAGAATAAAACAAACAAACCCATTCAAAAGTGGGTGAAGGATATGAACAAACACTTTTCAAAAGAAGACATATATGAGGCCAACAAACATATGAAAAAATGCTCATCATCACTGATTATTAGAGAAATGCAAATCAAAACCACATTGAGATACCATCTCATGCCAGTTAGAATGGCAATCATTAAAAAATCTGGAGACAACAGATGCTGGAGAGGATGTGGAGAAACAGGAATACTTTTACACTTTTGGTGGGGGTGTAAATTAGTTCAACCATTGTGGAAGACAGTGTGGTAATTCCTCAAGGACCTAGAAATAGAAATTCCATTTAACCCAGCAATCCCATGACTTGGTATATATCCAAAGGAAATAAATCATTCCATTATAAAGACACATGCACACATATGTTCATTGCAGTACTGTTTACAATAGCAAAGACCTGGAACCAACCCAAATGCCCATTGACGATAGGCTGAACAAGGAAAATGTGGCACATATACACCATGGAATACTATGCAGCCATAAAAAAATGATGAGTTGTCCTGTGTAGAGACATGGATGAACCTGGAAACCATCATTCTCAGCAAACTGACACAAGAACAGAAAAACAAACACCGCATGTTCTCACTCATAGGTGGGTGTTGAACAATGAGAACACATGGACACAGGGAGGGAAGCATCACACACTGGGGTCTGTTGGGGGGGACTAGGGAAGGGACAGTGGGGGATAGGGAGTTGGGGAGGAATAACATAGGGAGAAATGCCAGATATAGGTGACAGGGATGGAGGCAGCAAACCACATTGCTATATATGTACCTATGCAACAATCCTGCATATTCTGCACATGTACCCCAGAACCTAAAATGCAATAAAAAATATATAGATATAGATATAGATATCATGGAATAGAATAGACAACCCAGAAACAAACCCACACACCTACAGTGAATTCATTTTTGACAAAGGTACCAAGAACATACATTGGAGAAGAGTCTCTTCAATAAATGGTGCTGGGAAAACTGTATATCCACACGCAAAAGAATGAAACTTGATCCCTATCAAATCAAAATGGATTAAAGGCTTAAATCTAAGACTTCAAACTGTGAACTTACTGCAAGAAAACATTGGGGTGAATCTCCAGGACATTAGTCTGGGCAAAAATCTCTTGAGTAATAACCCACAAGCACGGGCAGCCAAAGCAAAAATGGACAAATAGGATCACATCAAGTTTAAATGCCTCTGCACAGTGAAGGGACAAATCAACAAAATGAAGAGACAACCCACAGAATGGAAGAAAATATTTGCAAACTACCCATCTGACAAGGGATTAATATCCAGAATATATAGGAGTTTAAATAACTCGATAGTGAAAAAAATCTAATAATTTTATTTTTTTAGTGGACAAAAGATCTGAATAGACAATTCTCAAAAGAAGATACACAAATGGCGGGCAAGCATACGAAAAGATGCTCAACATCACGAATCATCAGAGAAGTGCAAATCGAAACTACAATGAGATATCATCTCACTCCAGTTAAAATGGCTTATATCCAAAAGACAAGCAATAACAAATGCTGGAGAGGATGTAGAGAAAAGAGAACCCTCATATGCTCTTGGTGGGAATGTAAGTTAGTACAACAGTTACGGAGAACAGTAGGGGGGTTTCTTGAAAAACTAAAAATAGAGCTACCAAATGATCCAGCAATCTCATTGCTGGATATATACCCAAAAGAAGAGAAATCGTAGGCCGGGTGCAGTAGCTCACACCTGTAATCCCAGCACTTTGGGAGGCCGAGGCGGGCGAATCACAAGGTCAAGAGATCAAGACCATCCTGGCTAATATGGTGAAACCCTGTCTCTACTAAAAACACAAAAAATTAGCCAGGCATGGTGGCATGTGCCTGTAATCCCAGCTCCTCGGGAGGCTGAGGCAGGAGACTCAGTTGAACCTGGGAGGCAGAGGTTGCAGTGAACCGAATTGTGCCACTGCACTCCAGCCTGGGCAACAGAGTGAGAATAGGTCTCAAAAAAAAAAAAAAAAAAAAAGAAGGAAAATTGTACATCAAAGAGACAGCTGCGCTCCCCTGTTTGTTGCACCACTGTCCACAACAGCCAATATTTGGAAGCAACCTAAGTGTCCATCAGTAGAAAAATGGATACAGAAAATGTGATACTTACATGCAATGGAGTGCTATTTGGCCATAAAAAAAAGAATGAGATCTTGTTATTTGCAACAACATGGATAGAAGTGGAGGTCATTATATTAAGTGAAATAAGCCAGACACAGAAAGACAAACATCCCATGTTGTCTCTTATTTGTGGGATGTAAAAATCAAAACAATTGAACACATGGAGATAGAGAGTAGAAGGATGATTATCAGAGGCTGGGAAGGGCAGTGAGGGGGGCAGAGGGGAAGTGGAGATGCTTAATGGGAACAAAAAAATAGAGTAAATAATACCTAGAATTTGATAACACAACAGGATGAGTATAGTCAAAATAATTTTTAACACAACAGGGTGACTATAGTCAAAATAGTTTAACTGCACATTTTAAAATAACCAAAAGAGTATAACTGGATTTTTTGTAACACAAAGGATATATGCTTGAGGGAATGAATACCCTATCTTCCATGATGTGATTATTACACATTGCATGCCCATATCAAAACATCTCATGTATCCCATAAATATATACACCTACTGTGTACCCACGAAAATTAAACATTAAAAATTTTAAGAAACAAAAACAAAAGTAACCTTCTACTCATCTAAAACTGCTAATTGCAAAAGACATGCTAGTTACCAGCACTGTTATATAAAAACGCTAGGGGTAATGAAGCCAATGAGACATAAGGTCCCACTTCTGATGTGACACATCTCGGGGAAGATGGATCAATGAGCAGTAAACTCCTGCTTCTAAGAATAATTGAAAGCAAAACTCTGTACCAAGACTGGTGAAGAACATCCCTGTGAGTTGTAGATCTAGCTTTTTTAGGCATCGTGTTGAAGTGTTACTCAATTAATTTCCTCCGTGATAGGCAAAGCCATGGTCCAAAAGGAGTGACCTTCACTGCCCAGCTATGAAAGCAATCTACTTGGAGATGCCATTCTCTTCCCTCCCTCCCCTACCTGTTCATCTCACTGGCTGAACCCAATAGGATGCCAGAGAATGGCTATGAATACAGTACATTCCATAGAACATAGGTGTAAATATGTTTTCAAATCGAAGGTTTGCTGATATAACTGGAAAATCCAAGAAAAAATCAGATATAGTACACATTTCCAGTGTTTTCAAATCGGGAAATAATCACATAAAAATGGAGATTCCTGGCTTCTCTTAAAAGTTGAAAGATCCCTGCGCTTGGTGGTTCATGCTTGTAATCCTAGCACTTCGGGAGGCTCAGGTGGACAGATTACTTGAGGTCAGGAGTTCGAGACAAGCCTGGCCAACATGGTGAAACCCCATCTCTACTAAAAATACAAAAATTAGCCAGGCGTGATGTACCCCAAAACCTAAAACGCAATAAAATATATATTTTGTAAAAAGAAAGAAATATGGAGAGTAAAAAAGAAGAGTACAAGAACAAAATTATAACAAGCACAAATAATTAAAAATTAAAGATCAGTCATTGTGCTCACACCTCTAATACCAGCACTTTGAGAAGCCAAGGCAAAAGGATTATTCGAGGCCAAGAGTTCAAGACCAGCCTAGGCAACATAGTGAGACCCCATGTCAACTAAAAAAATTTTTTTAATTAGCCAGACATGGTGGCTCACACCTGTAGTCCCAGCTACTCAGAAGGCTGAGACAGGAGGATCGCTTGAGCCCAGGAATTCAAGGCTACAGTCAGCTATGATCACACCACTGCATTCTAGCCTGGGTGACAAGAGTGAGACCTTATCTCTATAAAAATAATTATAGCAACAACAAGTAAAGTTAAGGAGAGCCAATTCAAGCAGGAGGAATTTAATACAGGGAATTCATTACTTGAATGATAGAAGAGTTGAGAAGCTAAATGAACAAGTTAATGCAAAGATTAGCGATACCTGGAAGTTTTGTCACTGCTAGGGCTGCTAGGACACAAGATAGAAGGGTGACATCAAAGCCAGGAGCCAGGTCTGCCTGTGGAAATCAGAAAGTCAGAGGCTGCCTACTATGAGCTTGGACTACAGAAAAAGGGCTGTAGAACCTGGAATCATGGAGGAGACTGAGCCACTGCCAAAGAAACCACCTGACATCTTCTGCCAGCGCCTCTCAACATCCACACTTCCTCAGATATGTAGGTTTGATACGACAAAACGGGAAAAAAGTAGAGAATAAGTCTAGGAGCAATTGACAAATGACTAGAAATCAGGTTTTCAAGTATTTAAAAGGAATTGGGGAATAAGAAACAGAAGCAGCAAATGTTGACCACACATTTCAGCAGTTTGTGCTGTTTCCCTGTTTCAGTGCAAACTTCGATTGTTTGCATTCTTCCTGTATTCTTAAGATTTTCAAGAAATGAATTTCAAAAAGCCTACCAATAAAAAGCTCTGTTTCAAATTATGCTGCCCAGATGGAATAGCATTTTCCCAAGTTTCTCATCCCTCTTTTCTACTGAAATTTATAACCTCTTCATTAACTTACAATCCCTTTTTCCCAGAATATTAATGAAGATAATAAATAATTGTATGATTCTACCCAATAACATCCTGAATTCGCTCCTGGTATAAGCTCTTCTTATAAAATTTTTAACTATTCTGCAATCAGGAATTACATGGCAGAATGCAGAGCTGCGTGTGGTGGCTCATACCTGTAATCCCAGCACTTCAGGAGGCCAAGGAAAGATGATCACTTGCGCCCAGGAGTTTGAGACCAGCCTGGGCAACATAGTGAGACGCCATCTCTACAAAAAATAAAAAATTAGCAAAGCTTGGTGGCACATGCCTGTAGTCCCAGCTACAGGAAGTTGAGGTAGGGGGATCGCTTGAGCCCAGGAGGTTGAGGCTGCAGTGAGCTGCTACTGCACCACTACATTCCAGCCTGGACAACAGAGTGAAACCCTGTCTCAAAAAAATTAAATAAATAAACATTTTTTTAATACCAGAATGTTGTTCTTGTTACTACTTTGTAATTACAAAACATTAAATTTACTCACTTGAGAAAATCAGCCAGTGGTTTAAAATCACATCTGAGTAAGAGCTAGGGGCACTCCCCTACGGATCAGTTAAGGTTTTCCGTTAAATCCTGTGAATCACCTAGAGTACAGAAACTCTATAGTTTTCAAGTTCTATGTTCCTAAATCAGGTGATTATTATTTTATCATATGTCATTTAGTCAGTGAAGCAATCTCTAATTGATTTATGACAGAATGACATTACAGGGAGACAAGACCAGGACCTGGATGTAAAAAAAAAAGAAAAACTTAGATTTGATCTTTAGTTTCCTCATCTGGAAAATAAGAATAATCATTGGTGCCCAACTACCTCATAGCATTTTGGAAGGTCAAATAAGTAGTTGGTTGTTCCTTATAAAATGCAATATAAAAATGTAACTTGAGGCTAGGCATAGTGGCTCATGCCTGTAATCCCAGCAATTTAGGAGGTTGCGGCAGGCAGATCACCTGAGGTCAGGAGTTCAAGACAAGCCTAGCCAACATGGAGAAACCCCATCTCTACTAAAAAATACAAAAATTAGCTGGGCGTGGTGGCCCATGCCTGTAATCTCAGCTACTTAGGAGGCTGAGGCAGGAGAATCGCTTGAACCCGGGAGGCAGAAGTTGCAATGAGCCGAGATTGCACCACTGCACTCCAGCCTGGTGACAGAGCTAAACTCCATCTAAAAAAAAAAAAAAGTAATTTGAGAGCCAGAATGTCTGGGATCCAAACTCAATTCTACCCCTAACTTGCTGTGTGGCCTCAAGCAAATTCTTTAATTTATCTGTGCCTCAATTTCCTCATTTATAAAATGGAAAGGGCAGGAAGGCCCTCACTATGATTCATAACTAATAGCGCAAGGGTACGTACAATAGCCCTGCCCCTTCCTCAACAATGGGACATAGTGCCATTTACACTCAAAAGCTCCTAGTGGATCAGGCTGAGACCACACCTGAAATCTTACCCCTATGTAGCACCTTCTTTCTTTACTCTGTTTCCCTCTCTCCCTTACCAGTTTTCCCTAAAAACATTCTCTTAATAAATCTCATGTACACAAAATGTTATTGCAGGCTCAGTTTCTAGGCAACTCAAACTAAATCAGTACATGCAACTCTCATAGGGTTGTTGACAATACAGGTAGAACACTTAAAATATCGTCTGAAACATAGTAATTGCTCAATAAGTCTGAGCAGAAAATGATCCTGAAAGAATGTGATATGATGATTGTGGTGATGATGTTACAGAAACCCTATCTATGGTAGAGCATGGAAGGTGTTTGGAAGTCACCACTCTATTCTAACAAGTAAAATATGAACAAAAACTAGTTTTTGAAAAACCGAAAACTCTTCCTTGTTCTGTCAGAGAAGTGAGGTCATGAGGCAAAGTTTTGCCCACAAAATTGGAGAGATAGATAGATAGATAGATAGATAGATAGATAGATAGATAGATAGAGATAGACAGACAGATAGATGATAGATAGATAGATAGATAGATAGATAGATAGATAGATAGATAGATAGATAGATAGATACAGAGAATCACAACTTATCAGAGCATAAACTTCCACAGGAACCAGTTCTAGGGTAGGAAAACTCATGAATTGCTGGAGGCACAGTGTGGACAAGCTCCTGGGGGATGCAGTCATGGGGGAGGGGTCCCCTCATTTCTGTGAGTTATACCTCCAGAGCCTCTACCAAATTCTCAAAGAGAAGCCTGGAGAAAAAATTTTCCACCATATTCAACTTTCCCAAGCAGTTCTTGCAGCTTCTTCCCCAAAGTTTTCATTGCTATGTGATGACCCTGTTTGTCCTCCTGGCATTATGATGGGGGCAAAGTCTAGCAGGGCTAAGACTTGAGTGCTGGTCCCAGGTCTATCTAACCAGTCATAGGACCTCAAATAGGACCTTTCCCTTCTGAAACCTACTTCCTTATTTGTCAAACAGAGTTGATAATGCCATACAACACAGCACTGATGTCAGAATAAATAATAGATGAAAAAGCACTTGGGAAACTGTAAAGTGCAGTGCAAATTGGAAAGGTGAATTCCTTTTAGTGGCCATATTTTTCAAAGAAGGCCGCCTCTCAGCTACTGTCATTTCCTCCGTCATTTTAGATCTTTTATTAATAGGAAATGTTCTCTCCAGTAACTGCTCTCCCTTTCATTATAACAATAACGATATATCTGCTTTCACCTACCCGCCCACCTCCTTTCCTCTCCTGTTGTTCACATTATTATTTCTGCCTTCTCAGAGCCTGCTCTCCATTTCCTTTTACTCCCTCTCTGCCTTCCTCCATATGGGAGACATTTCTCCCAGTAAATGCTTCAGGCCTGCCCTTGAAAAAATCATGGTGGAGTCGTTCTATTATGTCTTTTCAGAAAAAGAGCTACCTGCCTAGTGAGGGCTTGTGCCACATCTCTAAATGTCAGCTCTGAATTACCTGAGCCAGTGCAGTCCAGGACCACCTGCAGACCAGGGATATTTACAATCTGACCAACACCTTCTCGCTTTCCTAAGGCATCAGATTCTCCAGTGTTTTAAATTCCAGGAGATCTTATCTCCTACCAACTTGACCTACACCCCTTTCCCACAGGGAGATGGTTGGTGACTAAGAACATGGGCTTCAGAATAGAATGGGCACCCCGAGCAAGTGACCTAAGCTTTCTGGGCTCCAGTTGTCTTATGAGGATAATGTCTGCCTCCCAAGGTCACAGGAATGTGTCAGATAGGACCACGTACATAGAGTGCCAAAAAAATGTGCCAGGCACAGAGAAGGGCTCCATAAATGTTAACTAATCAGTGATCATTACCGTTCACAAGGTTTTAGTTCTTCTCTTAAGCTATCCTTGCCTTCTGCTGCCAAAGTTCTCATTCCCTTTCTTCCTACTGATCCTAATAGGCGCACCAGGGCCCACCTCTCTGCAAAGCTAGTCTTGCACACCAGCCTACAATGAAGGCTTCCCCATTACAACTCTCAGAGGCCTTCTCTTAACCACTCATTTCGTTGTCATGTTCTTCCTAGTGCTGTTTATTTTCTTTCTGCATGTGATGCCATTTAGCCTGAGCAGGCTTTATTTGCTGATTTTGTGATTTGTTGTAAGTATTTTACCAAAAAGTACTTTACCTTTATCTAGGCCCAGCCATATGGATGCTGAATTTTAAAACAATTTAAGAATAAGCCAATGAATAAAACTGAACAGATCAGTGTTGGCCACTTTTAGGGTCCAGCAGTGGGGCCAGGCTTTCCTTCCAGTTCCCTTTGTATTTTCTAGAGGTGGTCCAGCTAACAAGAGGATACAGTTCCAACACGGCTTTGTCAGTAAAATTCTCAGAAATGGAAATAACAGAAGCGATATAGACCTGTGTTCTGGAATGGTAGTGAAAAGATTCTACAGTAATCAGATAAAAGTCATTAGATTCTAATTAAGGTCATCTGGCTAGAAATTGCAAAATGTACACCTGGAAGTCTTGATCTTTAAAATAGATAAAACTTGGGCAAGGTTAGTAAAGTCGAAAAGGAGGGCCAGCAATAGACAGCAAGGAGGGGCAGTCAGGAGAGAAAGACCCACCACATCACGGGTGCCAGGGCAGGGCTTCCCAGGACCCAGGAATAGATTCCAGCAGCCCCTACAAACTGAGGATGCCCTCTGGAAGGAACATATTCTTTTGCCTTTCTTCCTGGTCCTATCCAAAGAGACTAAATCAGGACTATTCTCAAGCCCAGTATTAAAGGGGGCCTAGGAAGATTTCAAGGCTCCCTACCCAAAGAAATCTCTCCCCACCAACTTGCTGATGTTTAAAAAAGCCTTTTCTTCTGCAAGTAGAGACAGACGTTTAAAAGATAAATGCAGTTTACACATTGACTGAACAATCAACAAATGCAAACAGTGCTAAGCCATCCTTTCTGGGTTTTATTTGGGTAGGAGGGAATCAAAAAGACCATTGAAGGATGAGACTCCAAAGTGAGTCAACCAGCTGTGAACTTCAAAGCCAAAGAGAATTTGTGTTCCAGAATAGCTTTCTCCAGCTGTGCTGGTATGCACAAAGGCAGCTCTGCTACTTAGGACACTTTGTGACTCTAGTAAGGTGTAGACCTGAAATGCAAGCAATTCTAAACCCTCCAAGAAGTAAAACATCTTAATGATCAACAAGGTAGAAAAAGGTGACCACTAGCAAACCACGTGGGCCTGCCCTGGAACTGTGCCATAGTCAAACTACAGTGGTTAGTAGTCAGAATAATTTATACGTATATATATATTTATATATATATATATATATATGTATATATATATGTATATATATTTTTTTAATTGCATTTTAGGTTCTGGGGTATGTGCAGAACATGCAGGATTGTTGCATATGTACATACATGGCAATGTGGTTTGCTGCCTCCATCCCTGTCACCTATATCTGGCATTTCTCCCCATCTTATCCCTCCCTAACTCCCCACCCCCCACTCTCCCTCCTCTAGTCCCCCCCGACAGACCTCAAGTGTGTGATGCTCCCCTCCCTGTGTCCATGTGTTCTCATTCAACACCTGCCTATGAGTGAGAACATGCGGTGTTTGATTTTCTGTTCTTGTGTCACTTTGCTAAGAATGATGATTTCCAGGTTCATCCATGTCCCTACAAAGGACAGGAACTCATCATTTAATTGTTAAAGTGATTTCCTCCACACATCTCAATTAGCATTGCAGGGAGTTGTTATAGACTGAACTGTGCTCCCCATCCACCATCCATATGTTAAAGCCCTAACCCCCAGTGTGACTGTATTTGGAGATAAGGCTTTTAAGGAGGTAATTCAGATTAAATAAGGTCATAAGGTCTAAATCAATAGAACTTGTGTTCTTATTTAAAAAAAAAAAAAAAAGAGGACTGTCAGGCATGGTGGCTCACACCTGTAATCCCAACACTTTGGGAGGCCAAGGCAGGCAGATCACCTAAGGACAGGAGCTCAAGACTGGCCTGGTCAACATGGTGAAACGCCATCATTACTAAAAATACAAAAATTAGTCAGGTGTGGTGGCACATGCCTGTAGCCTCAGCTACTCAGGAGGCTGAGGCATGAGAATAGAGTGAGCCCAGGAGGCAGAGGTTGCAGTGAACCAAGATCACACCACTGCACTCCAGCCTGGGCGACAGAGCTGGAGTCTCAAACAGAGTTCTGTCTCAAAAAAAATAAATAAAAAATAAATAAAAAGAAAAAAAAGGAAGAGACATCAGAACTACATGTACACAAAGGCAATGTGAGGACACAACGAGAAGGCAGCCATCTGCAAACCAAGAAGAAAAACCTCACCAGAAACCAACTCATTCAGCACATTGATATCGGACTTGTAGCCTCTAGAACTATGAGAAAATAAATGTATATTGTTTAAGCTACTTTGTCTGTGGTATTCTGTTATGGCAACGAGCAGAAAAATATAGGGGTCTAATTTATAACTATCCAACACACACAGACACACACACACACACACACACACACACACACACACAGAGGAATACTTACCAGCAGAGAAGGCAATAGAGAACTTGGGCTGGCCCCTGCAGAATTCTTTCAATGGACTCTAGGATAGGGAATGCAATGTCCGGGAACACTCTCTGATAAGGTTTGGCTGTGTCCCCTCCTTATTCAATTCAAGATGAGTTTAAAACTCATCTTGAATTCCCACGTGTTGTGGGAGGGACCCAGTGAAAGGTAATTGAATCATGGGGGCAGGTCTTTCCTGAGCTGTTCTTATGAGAGTAGGTCTCACAAGATCTGACGGTTATTATAAAGGGGGTTTTCCTGCACAAGCTCTCTTTTTGCCTACTGCCATCCATGTAAGACATAACTTGCTGCTCCTTGACTTCCGCCATGATTATGAAGTCTCCCCAGCCATGTGGAACTGTAAGTCCAATAAACCTCTTTTTTTAGTAAATCACCCACTCTCAGGTATGTCTTTATCAGCAGTGTAAAAATGGACTAATACACTCTCACATTAGTAATTTTTATCCCATCCCAACAGTTATTGCAATAGAAAGTTTTTTCATAGGATATTAGTACATACAACAAACACATATGAGGCAATTACTGTGCCAAACAGTAAGACAGGGAGTACAAAGACGATGACATCTGCCTTCAAGGACCTCATAGCAGACTCACCAAGATCCTGCACTGAGCCGCGCTCTGCCCATTCCTGCAGGCAAAGCATACTGTGCACTGGAACCATAAGTATTCCCTAATCCTACAGACCCCTAGCTCTCTGGATGGTTTGTTAGTGGACACCTTTTTCTACCTTGTCTAGCCTTAAGAAGCTTTACTTCTTGGAGGGTTTAGAACTGTTTGCATTTCAAAAAGAACCCAAGGCTTTTCATGTGCAGTTTTTCTTGTTTTTGGAAAGCAGAATGGTGACTGGGAAGAGCTCTGAACATGGAGTTAGGTCTGGATGAGTTCTAGGCTCCCACTTCAAGTTGATGACCTGTCTCACCTAAGTCTCCACCATACATAAATGAAGACAATAATACTTGCCTGATAAAACATTATGAGGATTTAAAGAAATGTGTATACTTAAGTGCAAAGCTATATAAACAAAAGGCAGTAGTAATAATAACTAACACGTACAGACTGTTCTCTACATACCAGGAACTGTGGTTCTTAGAGATAGAGGAAAAAAAGAAATGTTTTTCCTTCTCTCACAGACTCAACAAAACACTCTGACACCAGGTGTGCAGGGATTTCTTCCCACACATCCAGCAGTCAGTGTTCCAGCAGACACCAAATAGATGCCCTCTAATTCAATTCAACTCTGATGATCTCAACCTGGAGACAGCATCAGGCCCCACAGGTTAAGGGCTCGTCCCACAAGACTACCTCCCACTTCAGATGCCAATTGCAGGTCCCAGGTTGTGACCCATGCTTCTGCCCAAAAGGCTGTAAATCAGGGTTCCCATGACTCCCTCCCAGAGTGTGATTAATTTGCTAGAGCAGCTCACAGAACTCAAAGAAACACCTTACTTACATTTACCCACTTATTATAAAGGATATTCAAAGGATACAGATGGACAGATGGATGGAAGAGATTAATGGGGCAAGGTATTGAGGAGAGGTGTAGAGCTTTCATGCCCTCTTAGGTGAGCCAGGCTTCAGGCATCTGCACATGTTCAGCTATCCAGAAGCTCCCCAAGCTCAGTCTTCTGAGTTTTTATAAAGGCTTCATTACATAGCATGATTGATTGAACCATGGACCAGTGATGATCAGTGTAACCTTCAGTTTCTTTCCCCTATCCAAAGGTTGAGGGGTGGGGCTGAAAGTCCCAATGCTCTAATTCCAAGGTTGGTATCCCTAGCAACTAGCAACCCCACTCCTGAAGGTATCTAAGAGCCCCAGCAACCAGTCATCTCATTAGCATACAAAAAGACATTTACCGCTTAAGGGATTTTAAGGGGTTTAGGAGCTGTGTGCCAAGAACAAGTGGCAGAGACTAAAAATATATTTCTTATTATATTGCAACTTAACGGTGGTCAAGCTTCACAATAACCATGACAACTCTATGACATGGTACTATCATAATCCTCATTCTTACTAATAAAAAGGCGATGCTTTCAGAAGTTACACAACCTGGCCAAGGTCACAGGACTGAGAATTTGAAGCTTGGTAGTGCAACTATTAACTTATTATATTTCCCCCCTGGTTACATAACCGTTTCATCAATTATCTTAGGTACTTTCAAGTCATTTGGATTTATTCCTGATCATCATAATGTAAAAAATTGATACATACTTTACAGATGAGAGCCACGAAGACAAGAAAGAAATAAAATGAGTAGAAACATAAGTAACAGGCTAATCCTCAGAAAGGCTTAAGAGAGACTACGCATTCAGGCTGCTGCCAAGTCCACACCTCTAAATGCACTCCATTACTCTTTTAAAGAACCCTAATGCATGAAATTGGTTATTATTATCAAGTCTCTGGCATAAGGGAAATCTTTCTGATTTTTTGAACCTTAATTATTCCTTTTAAACCATCTAGTATGATGGCTACTTTTTTTTTTTTTTATCATTCAGACAGGTAAGCAGGAATGTCTTCTTTTTTTTAATCATGCCACATGATTTTTAATTATGCATAAAGATCTATCATATCACCCAGGGACCATTTCACCCACTGCTCTGTTTGGCTGCCAGTCTTTTGTCTCTCTCTTCAGCAATGGTGAGGCAGATACTCTTTCCTCGGGGAAGAGAAATCCATGGTTTGTTGCCCTTGCCAATAACAAAAATATTGGAAAGTCGAGTGGCAAAGCTGTTGCCATTGGCATCTTTCACATGAACCACATCGAAAGATCCAGAGTGCCTCTCTCTGTTGGTAATCACACCAATTCTTCCCAGGTTAGCACCCCCAGTCACCATACACAGGTTATCAGTGTCAAACTTGATGAAATCAGTAATCTTGCCAGTTTCCAAATCAATCTGAATGGTATCATTCACCTTGATGAGGGGATCAGGGTAGCGGATGGTGCGAGCATCATGAGTCACCAGATGAGGGATTCCTTTTGTGCCCACAAAGATTTTTCGTACTTTGCACAATTTGTACTTGGCCTCCTCAGGTGTAATACGATGTACAGCAAAGCGACCCTTGGTGTCATAGATCAGACGGAAATTCTCTCCCGTCTTGTCAATGCTGATGACATCCATGAAACCAGCAGGGTAGTTTATATCAGTTCGGACCTTGCCATCGATCTTAATGAACCGCTGCATGCAAATCTTCTTTACTTCATCTCCTGTCAGGGCATACTTAAGTCTGTTCCTTAGGCAAATGATGAGGGGGAGACACTCTCTCAACTTGTGAGGACCAGTGGATGGACGAAGAGGAAACACACCGGTCAATTTATCCAGCATCCAATGCTTTGGAGCTGCCACCCGCTTCAGATGTTTCTTGGGACCATGAGCCATGGCTGCATTAGGCAAGGAAAGAGGACCTCCGTCTTTCGGTGAGCGTAGCCTTTTTTTTTTAATTGAAGAAAAACTTAGCTTTTCCCTGCAACTATATACAAAGCCTTTTAACTGTGTGATTACTCTGCCATCTAGCTTCCTAAGCCTATATAGCTAGCTGTTCATGAGACACTGCTGGGGTATATTAGGGATAAGCACTGCTTTGGTTTAAAATGCCTTGGTTTAGATTACTTAAATGTTCAGTGATCACACGCACACACACACACACACACACACGACAATAACACTAATCATCATGTCTCCTCCTCAACAGGAAACAGTCCTTGTTTGAAATGTCAATCTACAATGTTGTAAGGAACCCCTGAGCCAGCTGAAACTTCTTGTTAAATAAAGGTCAACTGAACAGCGTTCTTTCTTTTCAAGTATCTGGAATGCAGATTTTGGACTTAAACTGTGTAAGGTGAACGTGAAAGGCCAACAGATAAATCACTGAGAATGCATCCATATGTTGTTTGACTAAATCTTATCAATTTAGATGAAAAGAGAAAGCTTTTTCTAGTTGTCTGTGTATGTCCCATGACAGCAGTTTCTTTAACCTTGCTACTTACCCTTAAGTTACTAAGAAGAGTGTTTATTATAGAAATATTGTTGGCTAGCCATGATGGCTCACGCCTATATTCTCAGCACTTTGGTAGGCTGAGGCAGCCTGATCACGAGGTCAGGAGTTAGAGACCAGCCTGACCAACATGGTGAAAGCCCATCTCTACTGAAAATACAAAAAGTATCTGGGCATGGTGGCACAGGCCTGAAATCCCAGCCTACTTAGGAAGCTAAGGCAGGAGAATCACTTGGACCTGGGAGGCAGAGGTTGCAGTAGCCGAGATTGTACCACTGCACTCCAGCCTGGGCAAGGAGACTCCATCTCAAAAAAAGAAAAAAAAAGAAAAGAAATATTATTGTTCCAGGGCTGAGTGCATGGCCCACGCCCATAATCCCAGCACTTTGGGAGGCAGAGGTGGGTAGATCACCTGAAGCCAAAAGTTCAACACCAGCCTGGCCAACATGGCAAAACCCCATCTCTACTAAAAATTATTATTGTTCCTAGGCAATGGTAACATATCCCTAAGGAAATGAAGAGAAATCTCTATTTTTGGCCTGGACCTGGGTTTGAGACCATATGAAATCACAGTCCTTAGACCTGGACATGGTGGCACACACCTGTAGTCCAAGCTACTCAGAAGGCTAAGATGGGAGGAACATTTGAGCCCAGGAGTTTGAGACCAGCCTGGGCAACATAGTGAGATTCCTCCAGCTCAATTTTTTAAAAAACAAACGCTGTCCTTGAGTGGAGTCATCAATATCAGGAAATAAATGTCCTCATCTCCCTCAGGGTAGAGGACCCTGTTGCCAGCAGAGTATAAACACATGGGTGGCAAATAGAGACAAGGCTATTCTCATACCACACAGGACCTGAATCTTCTCCTATGAAATTGCTCCTTTGTTATTAAAGGATTTGTACTCACTTGCCCTGGAAGTCTGGTGTTCTACTGTGTTTTTCCAGACTGGCCCCACTACACAACTCACACACGCACACAAACATATTTCTTGCTTTCTGTTAAGACACCTAATTTTAAGATGTTTTCAGTTTAAAACGAATAGTTAAAAAACTGCTTCCTATTCCATCAGCAGTTTTCAATGAGCAATTATAATGCAAGAAACAATTACAAAGTGATCAGATATACAATGCGATTTGTCAGAAAAAATTATAAAAGACTTAGAAATTACAGCCATACCACCCTAAACATGCCAATCTCACCTGATCTCAGAAGATAAGCAGGGTCAGTCCTCGTTAATCCTCAGATGGGAAGATTGAACCAAAAAGGTAGCAACATGTTTTCTGTAAACAAAAAATAAAATCCTAAGCCCCTCCACTGACTGACTGAACAGATCCCGTCCAAGCCAAGGGAGTCACAAAGAAACCTGAAAACCTGACTTCCCAGCCATGACCAGAAGGGAGGTTAGATATGCCTCTTTATACCCTCCTCCCTTTTAGAGTTTAGGCACAACTGGCCAGCATTAACATTAAAACTGATTATAACACTGACAAAACAGACTATTTGTGGCAATAAGATACCAAATTCCAGACTGACTCTGGTATAGCATCACAGGACAGATAGCAGAGACTGAAGAAAATGAAAATATTTTACCCCCAAATATATTTATTTGACATATTTTGAAATGGCCCCGAAGAGCTGTCATTGACAGGGGAAATTTTCATCTTAGAGAATCTCCATAGTCAGGACTTTCCTGGATATAGGAGAGATTAAGGGTCTGACACCTTTTAAGATTCAAAAGAAGACATTTACTCTCTATTCTTTCTGAAGGTTGCTACCTGGAGGCTTCATCCACACAGCAAGAACCTTGGTGTCTTCTGCTGAGTCACGGAGAGAAAAAAAAAGAACCTAGTCTCCTAAACTCCCTATATCTTAACTCAGGTATTTATTTCTATAGTCTTTAGACAAAGCTTAACTCTTCAACCACTTGCCAATTAGAAAATCTTTGAATCCAACTATGACCTATAAATTCCCCCCTCTTCAAGATATCCCACCTCTGTATCCTGAACCAGTATACACATTGCATGTGGTGAATTATAATTTCAGCTATAATTCCTTTCTCCCTCAAATGTATAAAACCAACCTGTAGCCGGGCGCGGTGGCTCAAGCCTGTAATCCCAGCACTTTGGGAGGCCGAGGCGGGTGGATCACGAGGTCAAGAGATCGAGACCATCCTGGTCAACATGGTGAAACCCCGTCTCTACTAAAACTACAAAAAAAAAAAAATTAGCTGGGCATGGTGGTGCGTGCCTGTAATCCCAGCTACTCAGGAGGCTGAGGCAGGAGAATTGCCTGAACCCAGGAGGCGGAGGTTGCGGTGAGCCGAGATTGCGCCATTGCACTCCAGCCTGGGTAACAAGAGCGAAACTCCATCTCAAAAAAAAAAAAAAAAAAAAAAAAAAAAAAAAAAAAAAAAAAAAAACCAACCTGTAACCCAACCATTCTGGGTATACTTTCTCAGAACCTCTTAAGACTGTTCCCTGGGCCATGGTCACTCATATTGAGGTCACAATAAACCTCTTTAAATATTTTCCAGAGTTTTGTGGGGTTTTTGTTTGTTTGTTTGTTTTTAAATCAACATTTCAATGGGAAAAAAATGTATTGTTTCTAACACTCTTTCCTGGCCTATCTGATTATATTGATACAGGAGCTAGAAAGAAATTATTTGGGCAGATAAGGTAAGAGAGCCCTCAGCAAGATTTCTCTTTTAATAAAAAGCAGCCCCAAAATCATTTCTTTTTGGACAAAGAGCAGACTGAAAATCAAGCTGAAGATATAGATAAGCAAGCTGGAAGATTGCATAGGTAAGTGCTGGCAGCTGTGCCAATAGAAAAGGGATACCTGGAACCCAGGTATGTTCAACATGGACGCTCCGTCTTCCCCTTTCTTTATCACCGTGTATGCAGGCAGTAAAGAAGCAGGCAACATGGTGCTGGCCAGGTAGAGAACCTATCTGCATAATAAAAGATTAGGGTGGTAAAAGATTAGGGTGCCATGTAAATAGCACACTGGTCCAGCCAATCCTTTGCACCCTATGTAAATTAGACATCGGTTCCTCAAACTCATCTATAAAACCAACCGCCTCTTGCTGTGAACTAGGAGATCTGCTCAGAACCGCCTCCCTCTGCATGAGAGAGATTTTCTCTTTTGCCCCTTAAATTTCCACTCTTAAACTCACTCCTTGTGTGTCTGCATCCTTGATATCCTTGGTGTGAGGTAATGAACCTCAGATATTACCGCAGATGAATGATGCCACTTCACTATTAGGTTTTATTATCTTTGGACTACTCATAACTCTGTAAATAACTGATAGCAAAGCAAAAATTCCTGTCTACAGACATGCAAGTAGATTCTGACTGCTTGGAGGAAACACAGATTTCCCTCCACCCATAGCGTTAAAGAAAAAATTATGGCCGGCACAGTGGCTCACACCTGTAATCCCAGCACTTTGGGAGGCTGAGGTGGGCAGATCACCTGAGGTCAGGGGTTCAAGACCAACCTGGTCAACATGGCAGACCCCATGTCTACTAAAAATAAAAAAATTAGCTGGGCATGGTGGTGGGCTGCTGCTTGAGAGGCTGAGGTAGGAGAATTGCTTGAACCTGGGAGGCAAAGGTTGCAGTGAGTCAAGATCATGCTACTGCACTCCAGCCTGGGCGACAGAGCAAGACTCCATGTCAAAAAAAGAAAAAATTATTCAATGATACTTGTTAAAGCATGGTAAGCCACGCTTTATTCAGAACCATTGAGATAAGCATAGGGACCACTACAACAGAATTTTGTAATGAGAGAGATTATGTTCAACTCCAAATACAGCATGCGCAAGTGAAAATTTACAGCCAAGAATCAGGTGGAGGTCAGTGGATGGAAAATTACTAAGAGGCAACATCAAGGGTAAAGGCGCTTCTGCATAAACCCACCTAACAGGAGTCTTGCTGAAGACAGGCCAGGGTGATCAGACATCACCTGGGGGATGATGGAGGATCAAAGGTCAAAGAGGATCGAACATTGAGAGTAGGGGGGTTTTGTTAAAATGTCTTACCAGATTCTTTGCTAAAATTAGATTTTACAAGTGTACAGACGGGCCTACGAGAAGTTTCAAGAGCCTGACTAAATTTTGGTCAAGCAAAGAATTTTTGTCAGTAGAAAAAGCCAGTTTTACATTCATTCATACATTTCTTTCATGGCCTATTTTTGTTTTTGCTCTTTGAAGTCCCTCTTTGAAATAATTGTAACATCTTTCTGGTTCCCTCATTAAATAATGAGTTATATCTGTAGGAAAGTCACAAATTTACCATTTTTTAAAAATTATCCTCTAAGAGGCCTTATTTTCTTACCAGCCAGTTTAAGAAAGGAGTGGAAATCAGGTAGCAAGAGAATAAAAGGCTATATATTCCACTGGGTTTCTCTAAAGTCTCCAGACTCAATTTAAAAGAGAAGGGGCAGCCAGCTGCAATAGCTCATACCTATAATTTCAACATGTTGGGAGGCCAAGGCAGGAGGATCTCTTGGCCCAGGAGTTTGAGACCAGCCCTGGCAACATCCCTCCAAAACACCATCTCTACAAAAAATAAAAAAATTAGTCAGCTGTAGTGATGCACACCTATAGTCCCAACTACTTGAGTGGCTGAGGTAGGAGGATCACATGAGTCTGGAAGGCTGAGGTTGCAGTGAGCCATGATCTTGCCACTGCACTCCAGCCTAGACAACAAAGTAAGACCCTGTCTCGATAAACAAACAGGCCAGGCATGGTGGTTAACACCTACAATCCTAGCACTTTGGGAGGCTGAGGCAGGTGGATCACCTGAGGTCAGGAATTCAAGACCAGCCTAGCCAACATGGAAAAACCCCATCTCCACTAAAAACTACAAAAGCTAGCTGGGTGTGTGGTGCGTGCCTATAATCCCAGATACAGGAGCTGAGGCAAGAAAATCCCTTGAACCCAGGAAGCAGAGGTTGCGGTGAGCAGAGATCATGCCACTGCACTCCGGCCTGGGAGACAGAGCAAGATTCCATCTCAAGGTAAAATTAAATAAATAAATAAGCAAACAGACAAACAAACAAATAAATAAGAGAAGAGGCAACACGGCAATCCAGCCAGGCTTTCAGCCTCAGGTCTGAGCCTCATAGCCTGAGTGTCATTGAAGGGGTCACATGTAGGCTCAGGGATCCCTTTGATCTCCCAGTTTCCTAATTAAACCAGCTTGGCTGAATCGTGGCTTTTCCCAGAAGAGTCAGGAACCTCAGATATCATGCTATAGACAATGTGCTAAGCACAATGATTAATCCCCTTTACCGTAAATAAGAATAATCCAAAAGCATACTCCTTATTTAACAAAGACATGACCATGACCATTCATACAACAATACAGTAACCAGAGTTTCTCAAAAACTAAGACAAAATTGAGGAAAAAAAATACTCAATTTATACAACATCCCTTGTGTTTTGTTCCAGTGTAATTAAGACCTTGAACTTTGAAGTCAGACAGCCTGAACTCAAATCCCAATTCTACCTTTCTCTGTAGCATTGTAGAAGTAATTGACCTAACTTCTCTGGATCCCAAATTTCCTTATGTGTAAAATGAAACTAATAATAATTCCCTCGCAGAGCTTTTGTGAAAATTTTCGAGTATTTGGCAGGAACAGATGCATAGTAAACCCTCAACAAATGGTAGTTATTATTGTTATTATATTCTACGCTTCTTTTATATAAAACATATAACTGTACTGTCTTACAATAGGATAGGAATTGAGCCTGAAGGCTTTGTGATCACAGACATTTAATTACATTTTGAGGCCCACCTCTCCCCTGCCCCATTCCTAAGGTAAGCCTCTAAAGCCACTTTTATAAGGGCACTGCAATAATTTGAATGTATTCCCTAATTTTAAGGGTTGGAAAATTAATCCCCAATGTAACAAGTATTGGGAGGTGGGGCCCAATAAGAGGTGGTTACGTCATGAGGGCTCTGTACTCAGAAATGGATTAATGTCATTATCAAGGGAGTGGGTTTGTTACAAAAACACGTTTAGCTCTCTCTCGCATTCTTGCTCACATCCTCTCTTGTCCTTCCTCCATGGGTGATGCAGTGCAAAGGCCCATGCTACATACTGGTGCCATGGTCTTAGACTTCCCAGCCTCGAGGATTGTGAGCCAAATAAACTTGTATTTATCATAAATTACCCAGTCTGTGGCATTCTGTTATAGCAACACAAAACAGACTACCATAGGCGCTAATCCTGTGGCCTCATCACCTCTCAAATGCCCCACATCTTAATACTGTACCACAGTATGTCACACTGTATCACACTGGGGATTAGGTTTCAACACTTGAAAGGGGGAGGGAGGGGCTGGGAACAAACATTCAGACCATAGCAACAATAAAACTTCCAGAAGATAATACAGAAAAACATTATTCTCATGATCTCCAATTAGGGAAATATTTTTAAAATAAGTTCTTATTTAAAAAACCATAAATATTTATAAATCATACTACATTAAAATAAGCAATAACAGGAGGGTTTAGCAGGTGATTACATATAAGTTTATTATGCAAAAATTTTATTTCTTTTCTATATCCAGCAACAAACAACTGGGAAATGTAATTTGAGGAAATACACCATTTAAAATAGAATTAGAAAAAAAATCAAGTACTTAAGATTCATTCTAATGAAAGATGTACAAGAACACTACAGGGAAAAATTAAAACTTATTAAGAGACATGAAAAAAGATCCAAATTAGATGTATATTATATTTGCTGATAGGAAGACTATCATAAAAATATTAATTTTCCCAAAACTGATCCACAGATTCAATGAAATTCTGAACAAAATCCCAATAGGATTTTTTGCTGAACTTAACTAGTTGATTTTTAAACGTATATGGAAAAGTAAAGATTTTAGAATATCCAGAATATTTCTGAATAAGAAAAGGCAAGGGGAGACTTGCCCTACCAAATGTGAGGACTTATTATGAAGCTATAGCAATTATAACTGTATGATCAAAAATAGGCCAATGGACTGCTGAAATAGAAAACAGAGCTCAGAAACAGACCCAAGCATGTTTAAAACTTTGGTATACGAGGAGAGAGGTTTCGTATCAGATTTGTTAAAGTATAATTTTCTAAAGGATTAAAAGCATTTATTTTTTCCTTTTCTTTTTTTTTTTTTTTT
>NW_016107673.1:349225-353381 GCF_001604975.1 Cebus imitator
GATCTCGGCTCACGGCAACCTCTGCCTCCTGGGTTCAAGCAATTCTCCTGCCTCAGCCTCCTGAGTAGCTGGGACTACAGGTGTGTGCCACAATGCCCAGCTAATTTTTGTATTTTTAGTAGAGACGGGGTTTCACCATGTTGTCCAGGATTGTCTCGATCTCTTGACCTCGTGATCCACCCGTCTCGGCCTCCCAAAGTGCTGTGATTATAGGCGTGGACATCAAATGACCTCTGAACTTTTTATTGGCCTCCTGCTCCCCAAAGGGTCCCCTGCTTCTGCTGGCTTAATGTCTCAGAACTTTGGTGTCGTTGATCTCAGACACCACTTTGCCATCCCCTGTCCGGCGGGTGGTAGTCTTTTGGATGGTTTGCATGGAGTTGCTGCTGTCCAGGGCATCACCAAGATTGAAGTCCTCGCTATCCTCCAGCAGGCGACGATAGGTGGCCATCTCAGCCTCCAGTTTGACCTTGATGTTCAGCAGGGCCTGGTACTCCTGGGCCTGGCGCTGTCCCTTTGCCTGGGTCTGTGCCAGCTCTGACTCCAGGTGCAGCAGGAACCCAGCGAGCTGCCCCATCTGCAGGGCGTAGCGGGCCTCCACCTCCCTCAGGCTGTTCCCCAAGCTGGTCTTCAGATTTCTCGTCAAGTCCAGGTCAATCTCCGAGGACTGGACTGTACGTCTCAGCTCTGTGAGCGTCATCTCAGAAACTCCAACCTCAGCGGACTGCAAGGTGACCACTGTGGTGCGCTCCTCAATCTGCTGAGACTAGTAGTTGCCCAGCTCCTCTCGGTTCTTCCAAGCCAGCTCGTCATATTGGGCCCAGATGTCTGCCATGATCTTGGCAAGGTCCTGAGATTTGGGGGCATCTACCTCCACGGTCAATCCAGAGCTGGCAATCTGGGCTTGTAGGCCTTTTAAGTCCTCTTCATGGTTCTTCTTCATGAAGAGCAGCTCTTCCTTGAGAGCCTTGATGTCTGTCTCCAGCTGCAGCCAAGTGACATTGGTATCATCAATGACCTTGCAGAGCCCATGGATGTCGCTCTTCACATACTGGAGCATGGCCAGCTCTGTCTCATACTTGACTCTAAAGTCATCAGCAGCAAGATGGGCATTAGCATTGTCCATCTGCAGGACGATGCGGGCATTGGGTCCACAGTATTTGCAAAGATCTGAGCCCTCTCGTCCTCAATGGTCTTGAAGTAATGGCTCCCATGTCTGACCTGGGGTCCCTTCTTCTCCAGGTGCTCCCGGCTTTTGCTCTCCAGCTTCCGGTTCTCGGTCTCCAGGCTCCTCACTCTGTCCAGGTAAGAGGCCAGACGGTCCCTCAGGCTTTACACGGTCTCCTTCTCATTCTGGATGCCTCCCATTCCTGCCAGACCTCCGGCCACCCCAGCAGCCAGGCCCTCGGACCTCAGGCCGCCCAGGAAGCTGTTGGAGCGGGACACGGATATGGGGGAACCAGAGCCCCCAGCGCCTGCATAGACTCTGGCCGCACTGCTGGCAGGTCAGACACCTTAGCTGGGCGCCTGGGGGCAGCCCAGAGACCGGTAGTTGGTGGAAAAGGCAGAGCTAGTGTAGAAGCTCATGCTGCCCGGGGAGGAGAGTGAGAGGACAGGACTCAGGCTTTGCCAATTAAAAACATTTCTTTTATGTAAAAGATTTCACTCAAGTCATTGATTAATGAGGAAATCAATCAGATGCTAAAATTAGCCCAAAGAACATTTAATGAGTTAGATGTGTATGTACGCAATGTAAAAAAAGAAACTTTAGCTAGTTTTGGGTTTATGGAAACCTAGTTCCTACTTCTCTAAGATTATTTGTTCTATTGGATAGAAATTATTTATATGTCTAGTAGAAAAAACCATCTTTAAGTTAATCGCTGCTCCTACAGAGCTGTAAATTGCTCACCCATTTCAGAGTCAAGCCCAGAACCGCACTGGAAGGATTCCCAATACTCCCTTTCTGCGATTTCCACATTTCGATAATTATTTTGACACATTAATGGGAAGAAAAGAGTCTATTTAATAAAATAAAAAGAACCTGAGGCTGGGCGCAGTGGCTCACACCTGTAATCTCAGCATTTTGGGAGGCCCAGGCAGGCAGATCACGAGGTCAGGAGATCGAGACCTTCCTGGCTAATGTGGTAAAACCCCATCTCTACTAAAAACACAAAAATTAGCCAGGCATGGTGAGTCGTGCCTGTAGTCCCAGCTACTTGGGAGGCTGAGGCAGGAGAATCACTTGAATCTGGGAGGCGGAGATTGCAGTGATCATGCCACTGCTCTCCAGCCTGGCAACAGAGCAATATCTCAAAAAAAAAAAAATTGAAAAAACTAGTTATTTATATGAAAAGAGATGAAATATCATATGTGAATATATGGCATATACCATTATCATATACCATTCATATAGGTATATATGGTAACTCATATATACCATATATTAATAGGTATATATGGTAATGCATATATAGCATATATGAATGGTATGGTATTATATGCAATATATTCATATATGGTATTTCATCTCTTTTCATATGAATACTTTTATATGAGTAACTACATCATATATAAAAATAAACTCCAGATGAAGTAAAAATTTCAGTATCAAAAACAAACCTGAACACTCTAAGTATTAAATATAGGTGAATTTCTTTTAGACTGTGGAAAATTGAAGAATATCTTTTCTAGTTTTTTAAACTTTTAGATTTAGAAAGTACATGTACAGGTTTGTTACCTGTGTATATTGGGTAATGCTGAGGTTTGGGTTATGAATGATCCCATCACCCGGGTACTAAGCATAGTACCCAATAGTCAGTTTTTCAACCCTTGCCCTGTTCCTTTCCTTCCCTCTCTAGTAGTTCCTAGGGTCTATTATTGACATCTTTATGTCCACCAGTACCCAATGTTTAGTTCCCCCTTGTAAGTGAGAACATGTAGTATTTGGCTTTCTCTTTCTTAGGATAATGGCCTCCAGCTGCAACCACAATGCTGCACAAAGGACATGATTTCATTCTTTTTTACGGCTGCATAGTATTCCATGGTATATAAGCACCACATTTTTTTTTTTTACCCAATCCACTCTTGATGAACACCTAGGTTGATTCCTTGTCGTTGCTATTATTCTGAATAGTGCTGTGACAAACATGTGAGTGCATGTGTCTTTTTAGTAGAACTATTTGTTTTCTTTTGGATACATGTCCGGTAATGGAATTGCTGGGTTGAATTGTAGTTCTGTCTTAAGTTCTTTGAGAAATCTCCAAACTGCTTTCCACAGTGGCTGAACTAATTTACATTCCCATCAACAGTACATAACCATTCTCTTCTCTGCAGCCTCACCAGCATCTGCTGGTTTTTTCCTTTTTAAAAATAGTCATTCTAACTGATGTGAGATGGTATCTCTGTGGTTTTAATTTACATTTCACTGATGGATAGTGATATGGAGGATTTCCTTACATGTTTGTTGGCTACTTATATGTCTTCCTTTGAGAAGTGTCTGTTCATGTCTTTGCCCACTTTTTAATGGGGTTATTTGGTTTTTCCTTATTTAATTGTTTAGGTTTCTTATAGACTCTGGATATTAGGAATTTTTTTTTTTTTGAGACGGAGTTTCACTCTTGTTGCCCAGCCTGGACTGCAATGGCTTGATCTCCACTCACTGCAACCTCCGCCTCCCAGGTTCAAGCTATTCTCCTGCCTCAGCCTCCCAAGTAGCTGAGATTACAGGTGCCTGCCACCACACCCAGCTAATTTTTTGTATTTTTAGTAGAGACAGTGTTTCACTATGTTGGCCAAGCTGGTCTCGAACTCCTGACCTCAGGTGATCCACCTGCCTCTGCCTCCCAAAGTGCTGGGATTACAGGCTTCAGCCACCTCACTCAGCTAGATATTAGAAATTTGTCAGATGCATACTTTGTGAATATTTTCTCCCAATCTGTAGGTGGCCTGTTTACTTTCTTGATAATTTATTTTGCTGTGCAGAAACTCTTTAGTTTAATTTGGTCCCACTTGTCTATTTTTGGTTTTCTTGCAACTGCTTTTGAGAACTTAGTCATAAATTATTTCCTAAGGCTGATGTCCAGAACAGTGTTTCCAAGGTTTTCTTCTATGATCCTTTTTTTTCCTATGATTCCTTTTTTTTTTTTTTTTTTTTTTT
>NW_016107673.1:354316-356084 GCF_001604975.1 Cebus imitator
TTACAGGCATGCACCACCACACCTGGCTAATTTTGTATTTTTAGGAGAGATGGGGTTTCTCCATGTTGGTCAGGCAGGTCTTGAACCCTCAACCTCAGGTGATTCACCCGCCTTGGCCTCCCAAAGTGCTGGGATTACAGGTGTGAGCCACCACACCCAGTCTCCTATTGTTTGTTTGGTCTACTTTGTTAAAGATCAGATGGCTGTAAGTGTGCAGCTATATTTCTGGGCTCTCTATTTTGTTCCATTTGTCTATGTGTCTGTTTTTGTACCAGTACCATGGTGTTTTGGTTACTGTTGCCTTGTAGTATAGTTTGAACTTGGGTAATGTGATGCCTCCAGCTTTGTTCTTTTTGTTTAGGATTCCTTTGGCTATTCAGACTCTTTTTTTGTTTCACATGAATAGTTTTTTCTAATTCTGTGAAAAAATGTTATTGGTAATTTGATAGGAATCAAATCTACACATTGCTTTGGGCAGTATAGCCATTTTAATGATATTGATTCTTCTAATCCATGAGCATAGAATGTTTTTTCATTTGTTTGTTTCATCTATTATTTCTTTTAGCAGTGTTTTGTAGTTCTCCTTGGAAAGATCTTTCACCTCCTTGGTTAAATGTATTTCTATTCTTGATTTGGCTCTCAGCTTAAACAATGTCAGTATATAAAATTGCTACCGATTTTTGTACATTGATTTGGTATCCTGATACTTTACTGAAGTCAAGGATTTCTTAAAGAAGACACAAAAGTGCAAACTATAGAAGACTGACAAATTTAGCATATTAAAACCATCTCTTTCATTCATTGAAATACATCTTTTAAAAAGTGTGACACTACAAACTGGAAGAATTACTTTTTTTTTTCTTTTGAGACAGAGTGTCACTCTGTTGCCCAGGCTGGAGTGCAGTCATGCTATCTTGGCTCACTGTAACCTCCACCTCCCCAGTTGAAGCAATTCTCCTGCCTCAGTCTCCCTAGTAGCTGGGACTATAGGCGCCCGCCACCACACCAAGCTAATTTTTCTATTTTTAGTAGAGATGGGATTTTATCATATTGGTCAGGCTGGTCTCAAACTCCTGGCCTTAGGCGATCCATCCACCTCCACCTCCCAAATTGCTGGGATTACAGGCATGAGCTACCTCGCCTGCGCAAGAATTACTTTCAATAGGCATAACTGAAAAAGGATTAGTATAAATAATATATAAGAGGGTGGGTACAGTGGCTTGTGCCTGTAATCCCAGCACTTTGGATGGCCCAGTCAGGCAGGTCACATGTGATCAGGAGTTTGAGACCAGCCTGGTCAACCTGGTGAAACCTGGTCTCTATTAAAAATACAAAAATTAGCTGGGCATGGTGACACGCCTGTAATCCCAGCTACTCAGGAGGCTGAGGCAGGAGAATCTCCTGAACTTGAAAGGCAGAGGTTGCAGTGAGCCGAGATCGCACAATTGTACTCCAGTGTGGATGCTCTGTCTCAAAAAATAATAATAATATATAAGGAACTCCTACAATTAATAAGAAAAAGACAACCCAACTGAAAACTGGGTTAACAACATGAATAGGCATTTCATAGAATAGGAAACACATATGGCCAGTAAAAATATGAAGAGATATTCAATTTTAACGGTAATCAGGAAAATAACAATCAACTCTAATGTCATATCACTTTATGCCCCTTTTACTGGTAAAATTAAAGCAATACACTGGCAGGCTGGGTGTGGTGGCTCATGCATGTAATCCCAGCACTTTGGGAGGCCGAGGTGGGTGGATC
>NW_016107673.1:356196-359386 GCF_001604975.1 Cebus imitator
AAAAAAAAAAAAAAAAAAAAAAAAAAAAAAAACAATACACTGACACTGACAATTGCAAGTGTTGATGAAGAGGTAGATCCATGGAATATCCTTAAACTTAACAGTGGGTATATAAGTTAATACAACCACTTTGGAAAACCATTTGACAATATCTACTCAAGCTAAATATATACCCTAAAGTACATTTCATCCACTATTAGGAATAGACCCAAAAGAATGTACATGAAAAAAAAAGAAAGACCACATATGATAGTATGCATGGCGGTACTGTCCACAATGGCAAAAACATGCTAAGGAAGCAAATGCCTTTCAAGAAATACTAGATGGGCCGGCCCGCTGGCTCATGCCTATAATCCCAGCACTTTGGGAGACCAAAACGGGCGGATCACTTGAGGTTAGGAGTTCAAGACCAGCCTGCCAAAATGGTGAAACCTCGTCTCTAATAAAAATACAAAAATTAGCTGGGCATGGTGGCACAGGCCTGTAATCCCAGCTACTTGGGAGGCTGAGGCAAAGAACTGCCCAAACCCAGGAGGCAGAGGTTGCAGTGAGCCAAGATTGCGCCACTGCACTACAGCCTGGGTGACAGAAAGAGACTCCGTCCCTTTTTTTTTTATTTATTTAAATTTGGCATCAGCTGGGTCTAGAGAGACTCCATCTCAAAAAAAAAATAATAATAATAATGACATATAGCAATACCCAACAATATGAATAAATCATAGCAATATAAAAAAATAAAATAGTTGTCAAAATTGTTTAAGATAAAGACACATCACATGTTTCTAATTCCAAATGTCTTAAACTGCAATATAAGCAAAACTGGCCGTTTAAGCTAAGATGTAGCTGAAGAGTTGTTATGTCAGGTCACAACCTTTAGATACGAAAAATCACCTATTGTTTGAAGTATAGAAGTAGGTGGGGTACAGTGACTCACACCTGTAATCCCAGCATTTTGGGAGGCCAAAGTGGGAGGATCACTTAAGGCCAGGAGTTCAAGACCAGCCTGGCCAACAAAGTGAGACACTGTCTCTACTTAAAATTAAAATTAAAATAATTAGCCAGATGTGGTGGCACATACCTGTAGTCTCAGCTACTTGAGGGACTGAGATGGGAGGATTGCTTGAGCTCATGAGTTTGAGGCTGCAGTGAGCCATCCTGAGTGCAGAACGCCACTACACTCCAGCCTGGGCAACAGAGCAAGACCCCACCTCTGGAAAAAAAAAAAAAGTTAAATGTATATTAATCATATGATCCATTGATTCTACTCCTGGAAATTTATCCAAGATAAATAAAGACATGTGTCCACAAAAAGACTTGGAAAAAAATCATGCTAACCTCCTACCTCAGCCTCCCAAGTAGCTGTGACTATAGGCATTCAGCACCATGCTGAACTAATTTTTGTATTTTCACGTGTTGCTTAGGCTGGTCTCAAACTTCTGAGATCAAGCGATCGGCCTGCTTTGGCCTGACTCAAATGTTTATCCATAGAAGGCCTGGCATGGTGACTCACGCCTGTAATCCCAACAATTTGGGAGGCCAAGGCAGGTGGATCACGGGAGGTGAGGAGTTCTAGACCAGCCTGACCAATATGGTGAAATCCCATATCTACTAAAAATACTAAAAGAGCCAGACGTGGTGGCATGTGCCTGTAGTCCCAGCTTTTCAGGAGGCTGAGATAAGAGAATTGCTTGAACCTGGGAGGCAGAGGTTCCAGTGAGCCAAGATCATGCCACTGCACTGCAGCCTAGGTGACAGAGCAAGAGTCTGTCTCAAAAAATAAGTAAATAAATAAATTATACATAGCCACACATTACTTCAGATCATATTTTTACACAAAGTGAGTTTTGGCACCAAACTTAAAATACTTTTGTTTGTTTGCTTTAATTTGGTTTTGAGCCAAAGCCTCGCTATGCTGCCCCAAGGTAGTCCTGAACTCCTGGGTGCAAGCCATTCTCCCACCTTAGATTCCCAAGTAGCTGGAATTACAAGGGCACACCACAAAACAAAACAAAAACAAAAATAATTTTTGTTTTTAATTCAGTTTTCAAAACTTTGGAGATTTCAGCATTGTAGATAAGGGATTGTAGACTATAAACCACTTCATAGAGCTATAAAAGTAAAAGAAGATGATACATGGAAAGTTCCTGGTCCAAGAATTTCATCTAATGGGTAATCAGAAATGTTGGCTTTTTAAACAAAGCAAAAAAATATTTTTTTAATGTTGCTTCCTTCTCTTTCTCTCTCTCATTCATTCTCTCTCATCCTAAATATAGAAACTTTTATCCTCAGAGGAATATTTACTGTTAAGCACCATGCTGGAATTTTTTTTCTATTTTTTTTTTTTTTTTTTTGAGATGGATTTTCACTCTTGTTGCCCAGGTTGTAGTGCAATGGCATGATCTCAGCTCACTGCAATCTCTGCCTCCTGGGTTCAAGAGATTCTCCTGCCTCAGCCCAAATATCCGGTATTACAGGTGCTCGCCACCATACTGGCTAATGTTTTGTATTTAGTAGAGACAGGGTTTCACTATGTTAGTAAGGCTGGTCTCGAACTCCTGACCTCAGGTGATATACCCATCTCGGCCTTCCAAAGTGCTGGGATCAGAGGCATAAGCCACCATGCTCTGCCTCTTGCTGGCATCTTTGTAGAAGATTTTAAAGAATATGTACACTGGAGAAGACAACAGTTTCTGGATTCTAATTAATTTTGCTTTAGAGAAATTTGTTGTGCCTTACTCAGGTAAGGAATGGTGGTCTATTCCAGTCAGCTATGGCGAAAAACAAAATTCAACTTACAGAACAAGCTGATGAAATTCATGCTTTAGGCAATGGCAGTCTGTAGTATGCCAAACAATACCTCCCTGGTGTGAAAGCAATGTGGTCCTATGCAGCCCTTCCAGATTTAAAGAATCAAACAAAAGACCAACAGACATTTACAGATTCTAAAATGATACTACCCAAGAAGGCTGAAGAGAGAGGGTCACTTGAGATCAGAAATTTAAGACCAACCTGGGCAACATAGTGAGATCTCATCTATAAAAAAAAAAAGAAGAAGGCTGGGCACGGAGGTGGCTCAAACCTGTAATCCCAGCCCTTTGGGAGGCTGAGGCAGGTGGATCACCTGAAGTCAGGAGTTCAAAACCAGCCTGCCCAACATGGCGAAACCCTGTCCCTAGTAAAAATACAAAAC
>NW_016107673.1:359541-367701 GCF_001604975.1 Cebus imitator
AAAAAAAAAAAAAAAAATGGCCAGATGCAGTGGCTCATGCCTGTAATCTCAGCACTCTGGGATTACAGAAATACAAAAAGTAGCCAGGTGTGCTGGCGGGCACCTGTAAGCCCAGCTACTCAGGAGGCTGAGGCAGGAGAATCGCTTGAACCCAGGAGGTGGACGTTGTAGTGAAACAAGATCATGCAACTACACTGCAGCCTGGGTGACAGATCGAGACTCCGTCTAAAAAAAAAATAGTCTGGTGTGGTGTTGCATGCCTATAGTCCCAGCTACTGGGGAGGCTGGGCAGGAGGATCCCTTGAGCCCAGGAGTTCACTACACTGAGCTACGACTGAACAACAGCACTCCAGCCTGGATGACAGAGCAAGACTCCATCTCTAAAATAAAAGTAACACATTCAGCCCCCGATTTTCCTGTGTTGAAATGCTTTCAAAATGTTCTTATCAACAGCTTTCTCAATAAACAATGTTTTCAATTGCAAGCCCTTGACAGTTTGGTTTCATTCACTTTTGATTTTTCCCCCATGTGCTATCATGAGATTGAGTAGTCCATCATCTCAGTGTTTTAATCTAGTAAATGCTAAGTCCCTTTATTTGCAGGCCTAACACTTCCGATCAGAAACCTGGATGTTGCAAGGACCACTGGAATGAGAACAGCAGCAATGAAAATAGGAAGACATCTGTGGAAAAAGCGTGACCCCTTGGGGTAACCGAGGCACTCATTCCATAGTAAGTTGAGATTGTGCTTCCTGAAAATGTGCCTGGAGGACCAACATACTCCTCAGACCCCCAAAATCATGGTAATTCCCATTCTAAGTGATTTTTTGGCAAAACAACAAGGGTGAGATGTTTGCCTCTAGTGTGTATGGCCTCCCGTTGAGTCCTCAGATGCCCGGAGATGATTTATGCCTTGAGTTGCCAGCCTTCAAGGTCCTGCACCATCCAAAACCGTCCACAATCAGCTTTCTGTGCACTTTTTACACATTAACTCATTTGGTACTCGCAACACTTCAGTGCTCATTTTATAGATGAGGAAATTATCTTCTAGAATGACTCACATTCCATTGATATTGTATTATGAAAACAGCTATCCAAATGGGAATTTTTCACTAGGACAGGAAGGATTATTTTAGTGATTAGATAACTGTAAACCAGCTAGTCTTTGTGTAAATATACATCAAAAAGAGAAAAAAGAAGCTAAGCCTTCAATACCAGCCAGAAGAAGTTTTTGTTTGTCTGTTTGTCTGTTGCCGAGGCTGGAGCGCAGTGGCGCAATCTTGGCTCATGCAACCTCCGCCTTCCAGGTTCAAGCAATTCTCCTGCCTTAGTCTCCAGAGTAGCAGAGATTACAGTCACCCACCACCACACCTGACTAATTTTTGTATTTTTAGTAGGGATGGGGTTTCGCCATGTTGACCTGGCTGGTCTCAAATTAACCAGGAGAGAGTTTAATGAATGTTCTTGCCTGGAGGTTGCCTCCACTGAATCAAATGCTGATCTGCCTTACAGGAATTCAGGAAATGAGCATCACTTATTGAATCTCCCAACTCCTTTATCTTCACCTCTCCCCATCTCTACCCTTCTCTCCCTCATCTAGGAAGATCTGCCTTCAGTCTTGCCCAAAAGCAGAACTTCTAATTCCAGGCAGGCCTGTTGATTCTTCTCCTTGGCCCAGACATCCACAACAATGCAATTAGGTTTAAGTAAGGCCTCAAAACCTAGCATCCCCTGCAATTATAATAAGGCAGACCATGTGCACTTAAGGGCCAATTTCTCTCAAAAAACTTTACAGGGCTGGGTGCGGTGGCTCACACCTATAATCCCAGCACTTTGGGAGGCCAACGCAGGCGGATCACCTGAGGTCAGGAGCTCAGGACCAGCCTGGCCAACATGGCGAAACCCTGTCTCTACTAAAAATACAAAAATTAGCTGGATGTGGTCACACATGCCTGTAATCCCATCTGCTCAGGAGGTTGAGACAGGAGAGTTGTTTGAACCCTGGAGGCAGAGGTTGCAGTGAGCTGAGATCACGCCATTGCACTCCAGCCTAGGCAACAAGGGTGAAACTGTCTCAAAAAAAAAAAAAAAAAGAAAGAAAGAAAAAGAAGCTTTACAGATATTGCCTCATTTTTCCACATTGTATTGCACTGAAAGAGGTAGGGTCCGGGTATCGTGGCTCACACCTGTAATCACAGCACTTTGGGAGGCCACGGTGGTGGATCACTTGAAGCCAGAGTTCAAAACCAGCCTGACCAACGTGGCGAAACTCATCGCTGCTAAAAAGAAAATACAAAAATTAGCCCGTTGTGGTGGCACATGCCTGTAGCTGCAGCTACTCAGGAGGTTGAGGAATGAGAACTGCGTGAGTCTGGGAAGCGGAGGTTGCAGTGAGCTGATATCCCGCTACTGCACTGCAGTCTGCATGACAAAATAAGACTCTGTCTCAAAAAAAAAAAAAAAAAAAGTAGGAAGTCAACATTATCCTGATGTTTTTCACACAGAGATTAAGAAATTGATCATACAAAGAGTGAATGACAGAGTCAGGAAATAGTGAGATCCTCAGAGCCATTCTGTTCATTTCCTCTTCGCATAGAGACAGAATAGAAAGGAGCAACATGATATAAACCAGCACAGAGTCCCAACTTCCTTACCTCAGAAAAGCCAAGTTTAACAACTGCCTATTATAGAAATCCTGATCAGTCACCTGGTTCTATTCTAAATTTCAAAAAAGAGGTAAGAAATCTGATATAGAGGAAGGAGGTATTATTTCATATAGTAAGTTAGCAAGGTGTCTTAGTCTGTTTTTATGCTGTTAACAGAAGATCATAGACTGGGCAATCTATGAAGAAGGGAAATTTATTTTCTTACAGCTCTGGAGTCTGGGAAGTCTAAGATCTGGGTGCCAGTATCTGGTGAGGGCCTTCATGCTATGTCATCCCATAGCAGAAGGGTAAAAAAAGAGTACAAAAGGGGGCCAAACTCAGCCTTTTGTAAGGAGCCCAGCCCCAAGATAACAAACCTAGTCCCAAAATAATGGCATGAATCCATTTTTGAGGGTGGAGCCCTTGTGATGTAAACGCTTCTTAAAAATCCCAATACTGCTACATTGGGGATCATCATATAAACTTTGGGGATACATTCAAATCGTAACACAAGGCTTCGTAGAAAAAGACTTTTATAGCCAGAAAGAACCTTAGATATTAAAGAGTCTAATAACCCTTTCATTTCACAGAAGATACAAATGAAGCTTGATCAAGGTCACATACCATGGTTATGACAGGAGTCTTGGGTATCATGACTCCCAAGCCAGTGTTCTTCTTTCTACACACCACAAATGGTCCAATGACTCTAGCTTCTAGACAAAGTACAGATGTATCCTGCCCATCAACTATTCATAAATGACTTTCCACCATAATGGCTCTTGAAAATACCTTCTTTCTAAGTTATGCAGTAAAGTGGTAAGTCGGCAGGCCCAGGTTGCTCAGGAAATACACATTCCAAAGAAAGGCCTGTCTTCAGGAGGACTGGCCCTTGAGCCACTCCAGGAAGATAAACTCTGAGTCCTTGGAGTATCAAACAAGAATGTGTTTCTATTGCTGAAGCCTCGGGTCATGCTGTATCAGTTTGACCTCTGAGGAGCTGAGGTCAGCAAGTGCTACTTGCCTATGTGATTGACCCCAGTAAGAACCCTAATCATCAAAGCTTGGGTTAGCTTCCCTGATTGACAACACTTTGCACATGCTGTCACACATCCTTGTTAGGTAAGTAGGCAATGTCTGTGTCAGTCTATTGGAGAGGACAACTGGAAGTTTCTACCCAAATTTTCCTGGATTCCGCCCTATGTGCCTTTTCCCTTTGCTGATTTTAACTTGTAACTTTTCACTGTAATAAACCATAACGGTGAGTATAATAGCTCTTCCGAGTCCTTTGGGACCTTCTAGTGAATCACTGAGTCTGAGAGTAGTCTTAGGAACCCCCAGGATACCAATATACGTTTTTTTTTTTTTGCTCTAAAATACTCAATAAAAACACTATGAGAACTGATCTTTCAAAGCTACAACTTCAGAAAAAGAGACACCAATTTACACACAAAACAGAGAAGAAACGTGAATTGTGTTTGGATGAACTCAAAATGTTTGTTTTGGGTACATGCACCAACTGAGTAGGAATAAAAGGAAACATCTTTGGAGACTTCATTCTGTGTGTATGAATGAGTACCATTTCCATGGGTTTAGCTTTTATTGTGCCCTGAAGTTTTCCTGCATTGTAACTTTATTTTTAAGAGTACTTTGAGTGCAAAACAGTAATAATCCCTAGAAAAGTTGAAAAATGGGTCAAGAAAACGGTGCAGAAAGAATATACTTTCTGAAGAATGATGCCCTCAGAACTTTTCTACCAGCCAACACTCCACCACTGGCAAGTTCAACAAACCTGTGCTTGTTGTGTGACATAGTGTGCACAATATGTTTTCATATGCTTTCTCTTTCATAGTAAAGAACTTGACTGGCCTTTTCTCTCTGGTTCCTGGGAGGCAGACTGAAAATAATTGGAATTCTCTAAGTAACAGGGATATCTTTTGTTATTCATGAGCCTCTTGGAGCACACCTGAATTTATGCTGGAAGATGAGATGACTCAAAATGGAGGCCAGTTACCAGAGAGACCAACCACGTGATTAGATAGTTGGTGCTTTGAGTCAGCCTGCCCTCCGGAGTGGGGTGGAGATTCATTCCAATCACTCCGCCAGTCATTCAATCAATTATACATACATAATGAAACCCAATAAAAACTTTAGACACTGAAGCATGGCAAAGCATCCTGGTTGACGGACACATCAATGTGTTGAGAGGGTGACACACCACAATTCCACAATGCAGGACATAAAAGTTTTGTATCCAGGGCCCTCCTAGACCTTAATTATGTGTCTCTCCATTAGCTGGTCCTAACTTATATCCTTCATATAAAACATAGTTGTAAATACAGCATTTTCCTGAGTTATGTGAGTCATTCTAGCAAATTGGCAAACCTGAAGGAAGTCTTGGGAAACCCCTGTTTTTTTAATTTTTTTGGGGGGGAATAGTTTGCTTGTTTGTTTGTTTTTGAGACTGAGTCTGTTCTCCCAGGCCGTAGTGCAGCGGCGCCATCTCAGCTCACTGCAACTTCTGCCTCCCAGGTTCAAGTGATTCTCGTGCCTCAACCTCCCAAGTAGCTAAGATTACAGGCACCTGCCACCACACCCAGCTAATTTTTGTATTTTTAGTAGAGACAGAATTTTGTTGGCCAGGCTGCTCTCAAACTCCTGATTTCAGGTATCCACCCAGCTCAGCCTCCCAAAGTGCTGGGATTACAGGAGTGATCGTAACAGAAGGCTTCATAGGTACGACCGTACCCAGCCAAACCCCTGGATTTGTAGCCAATTAACTAGGGACTCCCAAAGGGTGACTGGCATCAAAAGTAAGGACAACCTCATTTGGGATCATGCTCTTTAAATTATGGGGTCTTCTCTAACACTAGTTAGTGCAAGAACTGAGTTTCAATATACCAGTTGGGGTCAGAATACTTTCAAATTATTGGACATTACTTTTATGAGCTTTTTTTCAAAGCTTAACTAGTAACTAGTAACTTCTTTTTGTGAAAATTACTCGAGTACCTTGTAGTGCCATAGCATAAATATTTTCCAATAAAATTAATGGAATTTTTTTCATTTAATAGCTTTTAACTTAATGGTGTTTTCAGGAACAAATTAAAGTCATTAACAAGGAGTAAGTGTATTGAGAAAAATCTATAATGAAGGACACAAATGAGAAGTGGTCATTGTCATCATGCTTTGCTCCCTCGGCAATAAAGAAGCTATAGTACTCAAAAATCAGATAATGAAGTCTCCTGACCATGTAGAAAACTTTTTTAAAAATTGTGTTTAAAGGGATTATCCTGGCCTGGCGTGGTGGCTCGCACCTGTAGTCCTAGCACTTTGGGAGGCCAAGGCAAGTGGATCTCTTGAGCCCAGGAATTCAAGACCAGCCTGGCCAACATGGCAAAACTTTATGTTACCAAAAAATACAAAAATTAGCCAGGATTGGTGATGTCTGCCTGTGGTCCAAGCTACTTGGGAGGCTGAGGTGGGAGGACTGCATTGAGCCTGGGAGGCCAAGGCTGCAGTGAGCCAAAATCACATGATTCCACTTCAGCCTGGATGACACAGTGAGACCCTGTCAAAAAAAAAAAAAGGCAAGAGAGAAATTACCAAAAGAAAATACAAAAAAAATTTAAAAGGGCCAGATGCAGTGGCTGACGTCTGTAATCCCAACACCTTGGGAGGCCGAGGCAGATAGATCACTTGAGGCCAGGAGTTTGAGACCAGCCTGGCCAACACGGCAAAACCCTGTCTCTACTAAAAATACAAAAATTAGGTGGGTGTGGTGGTGTGCACCTGTAATCTCAGCTACTTCAGAGGCTGAGGCAGGAGAATCTCTTGAACCCAGGAGGCTTAGGCTGCAGTGAGTCAAGATCACACCACTGCACTCTAGCCTGGATGACAGAGCAAGGCTCCAAAAAAAAAAAAAAAAAGAGAGAAAGGTGACTTCTCCTCAAGGGACCTGACAACACCAACAATTAAACCACACTGGGCAGAGGACTATCAGAATTTCAGAAGCTATAACATTTGACAGAACTGGCCTAAGACAAAATTATACAATTGTAAAATTTGGCTGCTTTATCCTTTTTTACATTGGGTCAACACCCCTTGGATTTCTCAAGCATGTCAGCAGTATTGGAGTGGACCATCTTTATCTTTTGGCCTCAGTTCCAAATATCCATTAGTTTTTATAAACCCTATCTTTTTGCGGTTGACTGAATATGTCATCTGTGCTAGAGGCCCACAATTAGTCTTCATGAATAAGAGTTTATTACCATTACAGGAAGAACGGGTGCACAAGTGTCATCCTGAAATGGGGTGTGTGGGTATGCGAAAAGAAAATCCAGGGTGAACCATACTCAGTCTACGAAATTCAGCTAAATAGATTGCCAAAAGACAAGTTTTATTTTATTTTATTTTAGCCTCTTATTGATTTGTCTGTGCTGCCAGGAATGTTTATCACTTTGTCAACTAGTCCTTTAATATGCGATCTTGTTATTATTTAGGAAATGAAACAAAAACTTCCTTTGGCATCACGATAATGAGACATTGCTCTTTATGGGCAACTGTTAGGGATTTTAGTAGCCCACATATCTTTGGTTCCCTAGGTAAAGGCTTATTGATTTTTCCAGCACTTGCTGTTAATGCTTGATGTTTGGCAATGGAGTCTCAGTCTACACGGGGGAGCTGTTCACAGTCAGCATAATTATTAATGGGTTGTACAATGTACTTGAAGCTACTGGTACTTACACTCTTACAATGTTACCAAACTAAACCTTTTTTTTTAATTTTATTACTGTTACAGTTAAGGCCATAAACACATGGTGATCCCGTTGGAACCTATATTATATACAGTAAGAAGTTACAAAGTCAGCTCCCGAATATGGGCCTGTCCTAAAATGTGTTCAGAGTAATCAGTGGGATCCTGCATTACTGATGGCAGAACCACTGTAAGATACAAGCAGGAAAAAGGCGTGATTTTTCTCTTAACACCAGTCTCTCTCTCTCCCCACGTCTCCAGATCCTTCACTGTCCTGCCTTTTTTCCAGACCTTAGTAACTCTACCCATAGTCTCTATCAATGGAAATGCACTCCCTTTCCTATTTGTCAGTGATGTAAGTATTTCAAGGTTATCTGAATCAATCAAGGTTTTACAATAAACCTTTAGTGGTAGCTTACTGGGTCTGGTGAGCTGATTCAGAACAAAGCACTGGTAAGGAGGGGTCACCCACGAAGAAATTGGAGGGCCTGAGGAAAGAACAGAAATAGAGGAAGATGACCAGATGGTATATGTCCAAAGTGAAGGCAAGGTTGGTCATTTGGGCTAGAGTACAGCTTCCTGAAATGTGTCCTTTGGACTCTTGGAACAGGATCCACTTCAGGTCCACACCAGCCATTTCTAGAGCCACAGACTTTGAGTAGGATCAGTGGTTCTCAAACTATACAGGCAGCCAGTGATCTCTTTTATTTTTACTTTATTTTTTGAGACAGGGTTTCACTCTTGTTGCCCAGGCTGGAGTGCAATG
>NW_016107673.1:368596-414876 GCF_001604975.1 Cebus imitator
AACCCCGTCTCTACTAAAAATACAAAACATTAGCTGGGCATGGTGGCGCGTGCCTGTAATCCCAGCTACTCAGGAGGCTGAGGCAGGAGAATTGCCTGAACCCAGGAGGCGGAGGTTGTGGTGAGCCGAGATCACGCCATTGCACTCCAGCCTGGGTAACATGAGTGAAACTCCGTCTCAAAAAAACAAAAAAAAACAAAAAAAAAACTCTAATTTAGCAAATGACTTTGTGTTCAAGACATTAAATGATAATTAACTTGTCTAGATTAGCTTGTCACTTTCTACCTCAATTCTTTTTAAATTCTTAAAGATAGAAGACACCTGGAACTAGCACACATAATCTAGGCTAATTTTTGGACCCTGTATAGCTTTGATTCCTACACACACATATCCTCAGTCTATCTACAAACTGAGTCTTTTATGTTCCAGATTAACGTTCCTGAGATACAGCTAATAGTGCAGCCTTTTTTTTTTTTCTGTTAAGTGGTACAAACATGACTCACTGAAACCCTGACCTCTTGGATTCAAGTGATCCTCTTACTTTAGCCTCCAGAGTACCTGGGACTACAGACATGGACCACCATGACTGGCTAATTCTTTTTGTGGGGTTTTTTTGGTTTTGGTAGATACGGGGGTCTCCTGATGTTGCCCAGGCTGGTCTGGAACTCCTGGCATCAAACGATCTTCCTGCCTTAGCCTCCCAAAAGGCTAGGATTACATGCGTTAGCCACTGTGCCCAGCCTCTTTTATCAATTTTTGTGGATACTGAGGAAATTAAAACACTTTGTTATACCCTTTTTTTTTTTTTGAGACAGAGTCTCACTCTGTAGCCCAGGCTGGAGTGCAGTGGCACAATTTAGGCTCACTACAACCTCCACCTTCTGGGTCCTGGGTTCAAGCAATTCTCCTGCCTCAGCCTCCCGAGTAGCTGGGATTACAGGAGTATGCCATCATACCCAGCTAATTTTTGTATTTTTAGTAGAGACGGGGTTTCACCATGTTGGCCAGGAGGCTGGTCTTGAACTCCTGACCTCGTGATCCTCCCACCTTGGCCTCCCAAAGTGCTGGGATTACAGCCATGAGCCACCGCGCCTGGCCTGGGTTATACTCTTCTTAAACCACTAGAAGTGCTTTTGCTATGCCTACCTAAAAACCCAAATCCCTAATACAGCAATTACCATTAAAGATAGTTGGGTTTTGTTTGTTTGTTTTTGAAAAAGAGTCTCGCTCTGTCGCCGGGCTGGAGTGCAGTGGCACGACCTCGGCTGACTGCAACCTTCACCTTCCAGGTTCAAGCAATTCTCCTGCCCCAGCCTCCAAAGTAGCTGAGACCACAGGGACCACAGGTGCGCGCCACTATGCCCAGCTAATTTTTGTATTTTTAGTAGAGACGGGGTTTCACCATGTTGGCTAGGATGGTATCAATCTTTTGACCTTGTGATCTGCCTGCTTTGGCCTCCCGAAGTGCTGGGATTACAGCCATGAGCCACCGAGCCTGGCCTGTTTTGTTTTTTTGTTTGTTTTTGTTTGTTCGAGACAGAGTTTTGCTCTTTTTACCCAGGCTGGAGTGCAATGGCATGATCTTGGCTCACTGCAATTCTCCTGCCTCAGACTCCCAAGTAGCTGGGATTACAGTCATGTGCCACCATTTCCCGGCTAATTTTGTATTTTTAGTAGAGACAGGGTTTCTCCATGTTGGTCAGGCAGGTCTTGAACTTCTGACCTCAGGTGATCCACCCACCTCAGCCTCCCAAAGTGCTGGGATTACAGGCGTGAGCCGCCATGCCCAGCCCAAAGATAGTTTTTAAGAATGATGTCCTAGCAGAGGTTGTGCAAGCAAGCAGGCTGCTTTAAAACTGTCAGAGGCCGGGCACAATGGCTCATGCCTTGATATAATTTGGCTCTGTGTCCCCATCCAAATCTCATCTTGAATTGTACTCCCATAATCCCCACATGTTGTGAGAGGGACACAGTGGGAGACAATTGAATCATGGGGGCAGTTTCCCCCATACCTTCTCGTAGTAGTGAATACGTATCATGAGAACTGATGGTTTTATAAGGGATTTAAGCTTTTATGTCCTCCTCATTTCTCTCTTGCCATTGCCATGTAAGAAGTGCCTTTCACCTTCCACCATGATTGTGAGGCATCCCCAGCCACATGGAACTGTGAGTCCAATAAGTCTATTTTTTTCCCAGTCTTGGGTATGTCTTTATCAGCAGTGTAAAAACGAACTAATATATGCCTATAATCCCAGCACTTTGGTAGGCTGAGGTGGGAGGATCCCTCGAGGTCAGGAGTTTGAGACCAGCCTGGCCAACATGATGAAACCCCATTTCTACAAAAATATAAAAATTAGCTGGGTGTGGTAGCAGGCGCCTGTAATCCCAGCCACTCCAGAGGCTGAAGCAAGAGAACTGCTTGAACCTGGGAGGTGGAGGTTGCAGTGAGCTGAGATTGCGCCACTGCACTCCAACCTGGGCAACAAAACAAGACTTCATCTCTAAAACAATAAATAAATAAAATTTAAAAAAAGAAAACTGTTGGGGCATTAGCCACATGAACAGCTGTCCAAAGACCAGGATCTCTGTTTTTTGTTGTTTTTGTTTTTCTAGTTTTATTGGTTTTATTTAAACCCCAATAAAACAAGAACATTCAGTGTCTATTTACTTTCTGCACTGTGCAGGCTGGCACTGGCATTGGTGCCTCTGATGACCACCTGGGCTGCTCTTTCCAAGACGGCTTTGCAGGGAACATCATGAGTGATCTCAGCACAGTTAAGATTTGCTGCACACCAGCAGTACTTCCAGCTCCTTATTGCTGTGGACCAGGAACTTCCGGAAGCCACTGGGCAGTATGTGCGTTGTCTTTTTGTTCCTCCCACAATCAATGTTGGGCATTGATCGGGCCCTTCAACCTTCTATGAACCCTGCTGGCAACACCTCTGTGTTTCCACCAGTTACACTTAATTTTGACATGTCAGTCTGACTGGTGCCCCGTGAACTTTTTGGGCCTCTTTTTGACGACCTTGGGCTTCAGGAGGGGTCTGAGGGTGGCCATGATGGAGGAGTTGGCCATTTCGGAGGTGGCTGCCACCTCCATAGGCAGCACGAAGGAGGAGAGCTCAGGTCTGTCTGTAATGGTGAAAGAAGTCCCATAAAAAGTGAAGAAGCAATGATGCCCAACAAATTCAATAAATTTTTACTACGTGGCTGCCCTGTGAAACATGGTATGTCACTGTCAGGATCTAGAATGAGTGGAATTAATTTGGAGAACAAAGATCACTCTAAAGCATGTCTTAGAGAAACAGTTGAAATAATCAGAGATGGTTATACTGGAAATAAGAATATTCTAGAAAAACATGAGAGCCTTCATGCCTAAATATTTAGCCCCCACAACCTTTTTTTTTTTTTTTTTTTTTTTTTTTTTTCTATATTTTTTTTTTTTTTTTTTTTTTTTTTGTTTTTTTTTTTTTTTTTTTTTTTTTTTTTTTTTTTTGGCAGAGATTAGGCTTATTTTGTACAGGACAACATAGAATTAGTACCAATGAGTATCAGTCAAAATCAGTAGAAATCATAGCAACCTAAGAAAAAACTTACTATCAAAGCAATCTAAAAATAGAATGACCTGTTTTAGGAGGAGCAGAAGCCTCACTAGCAGTATTGGTACCAGGGACATTATATACTGCAGTCTCTGGATACTCAATCTCTAAATGAGTCTTAATCAGACACTGCTACAAATCAAATCACAAATCACATCACCCAAAGTCAAACACTGCTAATATAATGACATGTTTCCTTCTGATTTCTTTTCCCTGTGCACTTCTTTTTTAACATAGTAAAATTGTAGCACATATTACAATTTTTAACTTTTTATTAAAAATTCTTTCAGCAATTTTGTTGACTACCAATATTTACCAAAGCTTTCACTTTTGTTTTTTACATTTTGGGGAGTTTTTTTTGAGACAGGGTCTCACTCTGTCTCCCAGGCTGGAGTGTAGTGGCATGATCTCAACTCACTGAAACTTCTGCTTCCCAGGTTCAAGTGATTCTCGTGCCTCAGCCTCCCAAGTAGCTGGGATTACAGGCACATGCCACCACACTCAATTTTTGTATTTTTAACAGAAACAGGGTTTTATCATGTTGACCAGGCTGGTCTCGAGCTCCTGGCCTCATGATCTACCCACCTTGGCCTTCCAAAATGCTGGGATTACAGGGGTGAGCCACCACACCCAGCCAGCTTTCACTTTTTGTTTAACATTTACAGTTTAGTGGTAAGAGCAGTTTTCAAGACATACTACCTGGTTGAATCTCACTTACTAGCTATTCAATCTTGGAACAGTTGCTCATTCGTTGTGCCCCAGTCACCTCATTTGTAAAATGGGGACTGTACCTCAGGGAGTTGTTGTATTAAAGGAGATTCTATAGGGAAAATGTTTGTGTCCCCCATAAAATCCACATGTTGAAACCCTAGCTTGTGCGTTCTAGGAGGTGGGATATTTCAGAAAAAGATTAGGTCATAAGAGGTCAACCCTCATGGGATTAGTGCTCTTATAAAATAAGGCCAAGAAAGCTCATTTGCCCCAACCACCATGTAAGAATACAATGAGAAGGCACCTACCAGCACCTTGATCTTGGACTTCCCAGCGTCCAAAACTGTGAGAAATAAATGTGTTATTTAAGCCTCTCAGACTACTGGATTTTGTTGCAGTGGCCCAAAAACACTAAGACAGAACCTAAACCTACGAATATGTCCTCTGCCAGAGTGGTGGCTCACATGTGTAGGCCCAGCTCTCTGGGAGGCCAGGACAGGAGGCTCACTAGAGGCCAGCAGTTTAAGACCAACCTGGGCAACACTGCAAGACCCTGTCCCTACAATAAATTTTTAAAAAAGAAAGAATATATCCTCTATGTACCAGTGGTTCTTTGGGCCTCTCCTATAGTCCCTATCATCTTTTGCCGTCCATACTTATTGAACTTTTACTAGGTAATTTAGTTAAATTCCCCAACAAATGTGGACCTACTAATCTACAAGGCATCTTGCTATGTGCTTGCTGTGCATGCAAATATGAAAGGAAACATTCACTCCTGCCCTCAAGCAACTAAGTGATCTTTGGGGATAAGGGATGCACAGTCCTAGGCTGGGCGTGGTGGCTCATGCCTGTAATCTCAGCACTTTGGGAGGCGGAGACAGGTGGATCACCTGAGGTCAGGAGTTCAAGACCAGCCTGGCCAACATGGTGAAACCCTGTCTTTTTTTTTTTTAAAAAAAAAAAAAAAAAAAAAAAAAAAAAAAAAAAAAAAAAGAGCATAAGCACTGATGTCAGACAGACCCAGTTCCACTCGTTTTGTCTCTTTCTTTGGGATACCTTGGGGAAATTACTTAATTTCTAGGCCTCAGTTTCCTCAGCTATGTAATGATAGTATCTACTAAAAAGTACTCTAAGACTTGAAAAAGGTAATGTACATAAAGCACTTAGCATGTCTGGCACATAACAAATCTTAAAACAAAATATCAAGTAAGCATTATTCAACCCCTAATAGAGAAGCCAGACCACTTACCCACAGCAGCCTTCCCACTCACTACCACCATGTATACACAGGGATAGGACTGGCTAGGGAGTGTTTCCCTTCCATTACCTAAGACATTGCACATCTCTTACAGAATTTACACCAGGCCATCACACTAGACCAGAGCCCAGCTCATTCAAGAGACTCTTACAACCAAATCAAACACATCTCACACCCTTATTGACCTGACTCACCACTACATATGTAAGCTTCTCTCATCATCTCCCAAATTTTTTTTTTTTTTTTTTTTTTTTGAGTCGTAGTTTCGCTCTAGTTGCCCAGGCTGGAGTGCGATGGTGCGATCTCGGCTCACCATAACCTCTGCCTCCCAGGTTCAAGCAATTTTCCTGCTTCAGCCTCCTTAGTAGCTGTGATTACAGGCATGAGCCACCATGCCTGGCCTTCCCAAACTTTTTTTTGCAGTTGCTTAGGTGACACAGCTTCTCATCCATCCTATCTGCAATACCAGCTCATCCCATTACCAATAAATCTTTTCTACGCCTTCAACCACATCTCTCAGTATTCTTCTCACCTCCTTACCCAGACTGAAACCTGGCTCTTTCCTAGACACTTCCCCAACACTGACTGTAATTTATCATCACATACTCCTGGGGTTCAGGGTTAGGAGCATAGGTGGATTTACTATGAAGCTTATGAAACTTAAGCTCCAGTATCCCTAACTTCTACAAGCTCCTACTAAGGGAATTATATTAGGAATGTGTTCAATATTGTATTTTCAAAAAATTGGCTGCCAGGAGCAGTGGCTCACGCCTGTAATCCTAGCACTTTGGGAGGCTGAGGCAGTTGGATCACCTGAGGTCGGGAGTTCGAGAGCAGCATGGCCAACATGGTAAAACCCCACCTCTACTAAAAATACAAAAAATTAGCCAGGGATGGTGGCAGACGCCTGTAATCCCAGCTACCCGGCAGGCTGAGGCAGGAGAATCACTTGTACCAGGGAGGCAGAGGTTGCAGTGAGCCAAGATTGTTCCACTGCATTCCAGCCTGGGCAACAGAGCAAGACTCAGTCTCAGAATAAATTAAAAAAAAAAAAAAAATCAGACCAAGCCGGACAGCACAGTACTGTAATACCCCGCCTCTACAAAAACAATGAATGCTCATCTCACAATATCTAACTATAACCTAAAAGGGTAATACAGACCCTGGCCAACTTTCTTACTCTTCAGCCACAACTTTGCTATTTCTCTAATTCCATCCAGGAATTCTCTTCCCCACAGAAACTATGCTGTAACCTCTGCCTATTAAGTTCATAACCCAAATGTAAGCATGGCTTTCTTTGACCTCAACATCTAGAACATATACCTCTTTTACCCTGCTTTTCTTCAAATAATGCACATTATCATATATTGCTGCTCTAACAGCGTATACATTCAATTGAGAACTTTTCATTCACTACAAAATTCAGTGTCTGGCATACAGGAATTCAAGGATTTGTACAATTGTTGTCCACAAGTGGTAGAACTGTACTTCTCACACTTGGATCACACAGGGGGTCTTGCTCATAGACCAATCAGGAGGCACAGGGTATACTCCAACAGGGCATTTTTAATAGGCTTCCAGATGATAAGTCCCAAGAACTTTCACCTACTTTCATTTATTCCATCTCACGTTAAGTCACCTGCATTACCAAGGTTAAAGCAACCACATTACACCTAGACTTCACCTTTTACTGGGTCCCTCAGTAAATGTCTTTGAGTACCATCATTTCTTTTACAACCGGCACAACCCCTCCAAATGCTCCAAACTGACTGCTTTTCTCTACAAATATGCACATGCACACATTGGCAGACTTGAGACCCTGTATCTATTCAAAAGTGTGTACAAAGACACACAAAGTTCTTTAAAATTTTCTTTATTCTATAGAGACAAGGTCTCACTATGTTGCCCAAGTTGGTCTGGGCTCAAGCAAGCCTCCCACTCTATGCTCCCGAAGTGCTGGGATTACAGGCATGAAACTGCCACGTGTTTTTCAAAGTATAAAAATAAAACTGGCATTTACCAGTGTACTGGCACGAATAGTTTTATGTAACTCAGTGAAAATAAGCCATTGAAACAAGTCTATTGAGAAGGTAATATTAATTTTTAAAATATTTCTATAACCAATTAACTATTCCAGTCATATTAAAACACTCATAAACCAAAGGGTTTTTAAAAATGTTTATTTTATGTACAAAGAACTATCATGGTTTTTCATGGTGGGTGTCTTGGATAATCCTTTGAAGATCATTTAGTCCAACTGAAAAAAAAAGCAGGTAAGAAATTATTTCAAAATGCTTTAAATCTCTACTTGATTTTCACAAGAACTGGCTCATTATACAATGTTTAAATGGACATTTAACCCACCCAAACTAACTACACCAGGATCTACATAGTTTAAATATTTACTGAATGCGTACTCCACAAACATCAGCTATGTTATAGAATGATTTTTAGTAATGCTATTCCCGCTTCTTCCCTCGAAATGTTTCCCATAACACTACTAAATCTTTATGAAATGCATGGGTTGGTTGTTCAGCAGGAAACTATAATTACACAGTTCATTTTTGTTTTTTAAGACAGCCTCGCTGTCTCCCAGACTGGAGTGCAGTGGAGCCATCTCCACTCACTGCAGCCTCGGCCTCCTGGGTTCAAGTGATCCCCCACCTCAGCCTTCTGAGTAGCTGGGACCACAGGCCCAGGCAATCATACAAAGGTAATTTTTGTAGACACGGCTTTTCACCATGTTGGCCAGGCTTGTCGCTTAAATCCTGGACTCAAGCGATCCACCCGCCTTGTCGGCCTCCCAAAGTGCTGGGATTTCAGATTTAAGGCACTGCGCCTGGCCCACAGTTTATCTAGGACACAGAGCTAGGGCGTGGGCCAAGGTCCATTTTCTTCGGTGTGATATACTACCTCCCAAATGAATAATGTGAACCTCCTCATTTTAACAGGAAGCATACACTGACAAAGTACTTGCTCAACGCTACCAAGTCTGAGTTTACAGGTACTTTCTGTCCCGGTTACACTGCATAATTCCTATTAACAATTTGCAACAGGCAGGGCGTGGTGGCTCACATCTGTAATCCCAGCACTTTGAGAGGCCAAGGCAGGCGGATCACCTGAGGTCAGGAGTACAAGACCAGCCTGGCCGACATGGTGAAACCCATCTCCACAAAAAAATAAAAGGTCGCGCGTGGTGGCAGATGCCTGTAATCCCAGCTACTCGGGAGGCTGAGGCAGGAGAATCGCTTGAATTCGGGACGTGGAGGTTGTAGGGAGCTGAGACCGCGCCACTGCACTCCAGCCTGGGCAACACAGTGAGATCCCGTTTCAAAAAAAAATTACATCATTACAGAACACGACCATAAAAATATCTATATTTAACAAGTAGGTACTATTCAATACAAAACAATTAAGAATTAGAAAGCTGGTGAGTTTATCTCAAAAGCCAATTATAAATTCGTTTTTCACCTAAAAAAATAAACTATTTACATGATTTTTAGAAGCCAAAAGTCTCATATACACATTCACTTGATCAAGTGATAGAACCACTAAATGGCAGATCCTCGTTTGCTGAATCCTAACAATGTCTTTCTGGCTCCAAACCTCAAGTTCATTCCAGTATATGACGTTATCAAACATTTTTCGGTCAGTGGTTAATACATACATTTGGTTAGAAAATATCTAGGTATTGCTGCGCGTGGTGGCTCGCGCCTATAATCCCAGCTACGTCAGACGCTGTGGCAGGAGAACTGCTTGAACCCACTGTGGGTTCAAGGGGCTGCAGTGAGTCATAACTTGAATACCACTGCGCTCCAGCCTGGGTCTCACTCTGTCTTACAGGTACTTTTAAGACCGGTAAGTAAAACAATTTTAGTGGCTTCTGTAAAGTGAGTAATTTCACCCAACACAATACATGGCACCTAAAACTGGCTAAGTAAAAAGGGGGTAGGAAAGACTAAGTCCTTCACCTCCCCATTCCATTAATGTGACTGCCCAAACCATCAACACTGTCACCAGCTACCAACTATAAAAGAGGAAAAGCTCTGGGTCGAATGCTCAGAATCACCACCCGAGGGAAGATCTGTCGGTTGTCTTCCGCAGAAAAAATAAAGAACCACCACCACCTTCTCCCTCAACGGAAACAACAGGTAGTACGCCCGCGGACGCCTACCTTAATGAAACCTATATCCTTCGCGTACTGACGAAAACACTGGCGGCACATATTGAGACCATATTTCCGGATCAAACCGTGCCGGTTTGAACAGACTCGACTGTAAAAAAAAAAAAGAGACAGCAATTTTGCAGGTCACAGAAATTACAAGACTCTGCACTCAGACGGCCACTACCCGCTTCCCGAGACTTCCCGGCCCCAGCGCAGGCCTGTAATGGCGGCACCATCGGCTCCCAGTCGGCCTGCTCCCTAGTGCCGCCTGTGGTCTCCTCTACTTGAGATTTTGAGCAGCTCAGCGATCTAGGGCAACGTTTCCCTAAAATCACAGACTATTTCTCACCAAGAGCGAGAACCCTGGCCGAATTTTCGCGGGTGGCTCCAGTACAGCTGCTGGTGACCCATCTTGCTCTCAGAAAGGCAACGAGGTAAAAGGAAGGAGCTACTCTACGCATGCGCTCTTCAATTTTTTTTTTGAGACAGTTTACCCAGAATGCAGTGCTCAAAGAAAACGCGTGCGCAGTGTGGTCAGGTTGTTTCGTGAGGTGAAATCTTGGAGGCGTTGTCGGCCGGCCCAGTTGATGACGTCACTACCACACAGCTTCTAGTGCTATTTTGCGCCGCTACCAGACCGCCGGGCGCGGTGGCGCGTGTCTGTAGTCCCAGCTATTCGGGAGGCTGAGGCTGGAGGATCTCTTGAGTCCAGGAGTTCTGGGCTGTAGTGCGCTATGCCGATCGGGTGTCCGCACTAAGTTCGGCATCAATATGGTGACCTCCCGGGAGCGGGGGACCACCAGGTTGCCTAAGGAGGGGTGAACCGGCCCAGGTCGGAAACGGAGCAGGTCAAAACTCCCGTGCTGATCAGTAGTGGGATCGCGCCTGTGAATAGCCACTGCACTCCAGCCTGGGCAACATAGCGAGACCCTGTCTCTTTTGAATAAATACGTTAATTTTGAACTCTCAAGAAATGAATGTTCTCAGTCTCTTTTATTGATTAAACCTTTTACTTTCTTTTAATTAAAACGTTACACTTGGGAAGGGATTTTTCTCATCGACTCACCAGTGACACCTACTGGAATAAATGTACAAAACAACTTAAAATCAGCTGTAATAATCACGAGTCAACGGTAGGGTTTGCTTTTATTCTGTTAAATAGAGTAAGGTTTTCAAATTTATTTTTGTGACACACTCTTCCAAGAAATACACCTACACCATTCCAGAAAAAAATATATATATTCTTTGGCATTTAGTGTATTTAATTCTTAAATGTAATTGGCTGAATTTAAAGTAATAAACAAGTAATGTGCAGTGTATGTTGCTTTGACCAGATAATTTGGTGACAACTAATGAAAAGCAAATGCAAAAAAACAAATGTCAATAAACGAATTTCTGCTCAAAGATGCCTAAATTCCATATGGTCATTTGTAATGCCTCCAGATAAAACTGCTCTGAAATCAAAGCTTTAACTAGATTTATAAAATGTAGCACATGGTGCAACAATTCAAGAAACTTTTACATATAAACTCTTAATTGAAATACACAACTTCTTTAAGGTATATTATGCCAGGGTTCCAGTGGGGTCCCCCAACCCAATCATTAAGTTAGGCATTGCATTATATGATTAAGGAAGGAGGGGAGTCAGAGACTTATAAACTAGATATAGGGTTTCTGTGTCTCAGCTTTGGAGCACCCCTCTCTCTGTCTCTGTACAGGAGAGCTGCTTCTTTCTTTCTTCCCCCTTCTTTCTTGCCTATTAAACTCCTTGCTCCTTAAAACTAAAAAATAAATACAAATAATAAATAAATAAACTGGATGTAACTTGTTTCTTGCCCTCAAAATTTTCTAATCTAATCTACTGTGAAAAACAGGATTATCTCCAAGACCTCGTCCTTCAACGTTTGTACACCAACATGTGTACAACTAAGGAAAATATTCTGTGTTCAATGATGGGTGTGCTCATGAAGTATGAGAGGACCAAAGAAGAGGAGAAATTAATTCCAGCTTGAGGTACACATGAGAGACTTCTGAGGTAGCACTTGATAGAGCAGAATGCCTGGTGGAAGGAAGAGCTTGAGCCAAGAGTTTGGGTAAGGTGAACAACTTTGTGTAACTAGAGTAGAAGATGCACAAAAGGCCTAGTGATAGGAATGAAGCGGTATTTTATTTTAAAGCCTCATTGGGCAAGACCCAATGTCAAGCTTCTACAATTTTCCTATAATTTATATCAGTCACTAATGTGTGGTTTCCAAAAGCCATCTGCCTCTCAAAACCTAATCTAACATTTGTCCACAATTTCTCAAGCCTCTCCTTGTTGGTCTCCATAATATTTAAAAGATTACAGTGGTTCTGAGATCAACTACATAAATATTTTTAGTACCCTGATATATAATCCTTTGGGCCTAAAAAGTATATTCATTTAGGAGAGAGGAAAAAAAAAGACAAATGAGAAGCAATTAGTTGCACTTTGTTCAATCTTTTTCTCGGCTGACTGCAAACTCCATCTCCTGGGTTCAAGTAATTCTCCTGCCTCAGCCTCCCAAGCAGCTGGGATTACAGGGATGCACCACCACGTCAGGTTAATTTTGTATTTTTAGTAGAGACATGGTTTCTCCCTGTTGGTCAGGCTGGTCTCCAACTCCTGACATCAGGTGATCCACCTGCCTGGGCCTCCCAAAGTACTGGGATTACAGGTGTGAGCCACAGCACCTAGCCCAACAATCTTAAACTATCTGAATACTTAAGTAATGCTTAATGTCTATTCTAGTCTATAGATTATTCTTCTTGATAGAGATATCGCAAAAGTACATACTTCCTTTCAGTGTTAAGATAATGTGACACCATCTATCCCAAACAATGGAATTATCCATTTCTTTTTCAATAAACTGAGAACACAGCTTTGAAAGTTCATTTTAACTCACTGTTTATCAAGAGATTTTATGGGTTTTTTTCTTTTCTTTTTTTGCAATGGAGTCTTGCTCTGTTGCTCAGGCTGGAGTGCAGTGGCACCACGTTGACTCACTGCAACCTCCACCTCCTGAGTTCAAAGGATTCTCCTGCCTCAGCCTCCCGAATTGCTGGGATTGCAGGCACATGCCATCACACCTGGCGAATTTTTTATATATTTGGTAGAGACAGGGTTTCACCATGTTGGCTAGGCTGGTCTCAAACTCCTGACCCCAAGTGATCTGCCCACATCAGCCTCTCAAACTGCTGGGATTACAGGCATGAACCACCACACCTGGTCTAAGAGATTTTATCTTAATCCTGTAGTCTTCTTACAGTTTCTTAATTCTCTTTTGTATGTGACTTTGAAATTTTCCTTCTTTTAGAACACATTTTCCCCTAATAGGATATTTCTTGGGTTTAGATTCTTTCTTTTTTAAAAAATGTACAATGAAGTACAAAGAAAAAGAAAAAGAAAAAACTGCCATAATGTCCTTGCCCAGATAACCCTACGAATATTTTACTTTTGAAAAAATAAAAGATTGGAGCATTCTAACACTAAAGAGTATAGATCTTATTTTTTAAGTACATTGGAATAATATTCATGTTAAGACACTATTATTCAAGATGTCTTTCTTTCTCAAATTATTCTTACAATCATCTGTGATCATCCATGCAGAATTTAATCATTTTAAAACCTGCATCTGCTGGGCGAGGTGGCTCACTCCTGTAATCCCAGCACTTTGGGAGGCCAAGGCGGGTGGATCACAAGGTCAGGAGATTGAGGCCATCCTGGCTAACACCGTGAAACCCCGTCTCTACTAAAAATACAAAAAATTAGTCAGGCATGGTGGCACTTGCCTGTAGTCCCAGCTACTCAGGAGGCTGAGGCAAGAGAATCACTTGAACCCAGGAGGTCAAGGTTGCAGTGAGCCAAGATTGCACCACTGCATTCCAGCCTGGGTGACAGAGCAACACTCTGTCTTAAAAAAAAAAAACAAAAAAAAACAAAAAAAAAAACAACCTGCATCTTATGTGTATACACTGCTGATAGGAATGTAAATTAGTTCAGCACTGTGGAAAGCAGTTCGGGGATTTCTTAGATAACTTAAAACAGACTGCCACTTGACCTAGCAATCCCATTACTGGATCTATACCCAAAAGAATATAAATCATTCTACATTAAAGACACATGAATGTGTATGTTCACAGCAGCACTTCACAATAGCAAAGACATTGAATCAACCTAAATAGCAATTTTTTAGGCAACAGTAAACTACATAAAGAAAATGTGGTATATATACACTATGGAATGCTACACAGCCGTAGAAAAGAACAAGATCATGTCCTGTGCAACAACATGGATGGAGCTGGAGGCAATTACCCTAAGCAAACTAACATGGGAACAGAAACCAAACACCATGTTCTCACTTATAAGTGAGAGCTAAACACTGAATACACATGGACACAAAGAAAGTAACAGACAGCAGGGTCCACTTGAGCACAGAGGGTGGGAGGATGGTGAGTATTGTTAAAGTACCTATTGAGTACTTAAGCTTATTACCTGGGTGATTAAATAATACATGTAACAAACCCCTGTGACACACAATTTATCTGCAGAACCAACCTGTACATATACCCTTGAAATTAAAGTTAAAAAAAAAAAAAAAAACTTTTATCTCTCTTGAGTTACCTTCAATTTCAGAACCTTTAGAAATAGAATTATACTTTTACTCTAAACTTTACAAAATCTATTTCACCATAGTCAGAGTCTAAGATACATGTTTTGCATGTTTGGTTATTAAAATATGCACACTTCAGTATAGTTGGTTCGAATTAGGTTTTTTGTTTGTTTGTTTGTTTGTTTGTTTTGAGACATAGTCTCACTCTGTAACCCAGGCTGGAGTGCAGTGACGCCATCTTGGTTCACTGCAACCCCCACCTCCAGGGCTTAAGCAATTCTCCTGCCTCAGTCTCCCAGGTAGCTGTGATTACAGGCATGAGCCACCATTCCTAGCTAATTTTTATATTTTTAGTACAGATCGGGTTTTGCCTTGTTGACCAGGCTGGTCTCAAACTCCTGGCCTCAAGAAATCTTCCCGCCTCAGTCTCCCAAAGTGCTGGTGTCATCTGCCCTGCCCAACCAGAATTAGACCTTTATTAATAATTATTAACCCTTCAAAAAAGCCTAATTGTTTAATAGTATGTGTTTGTCCACATATATTTTAGCAAATATTAATTTTTAATTAACTTTACATATTATGTTTTAAATAAAACATACTTTGGAAAAGGAGACTCAGAAAAAGAAAAAAAATACATACGTGCATACATGCAAATATTAAATATATTGTTAAAAGTAAGTCTTTCTCCAACCCTAGACCCCTATTTTCCCAGTCTCCCTGTCCAAACCAACAAGTTAGCAGTTTTTAGGGGTTTGGTTTTTGCTTTTTTTTTTTTGAAACAGAGTCTCACTCTGTTGCCCAGGCTGGAGTGCAATGGCGCGATCTGGACTCACCGCAACCTCTGCCTCCCAGATTCAAGTGATTCTCCTGCCTCAGCCTCCCAAGCAGCTAGGATTACAGGCGCATGTCACCACACCCGGCTAATTTTTGTATCTTTAGTTGAGGCTGGTCTCGAACTCCTGACCTCATGTGATCCACCCACCTCAGCCTCCAAAGTGCTGGTATTACAGGCATGAGCTACTGCACCCAGCTGAGGGATGTTTAAGAAAAATTCTGAAGAGCTATACAGACACACACACGTATACATATATATGTGTACATATATACATATTGGTATTTATATTTTTATATATTTATCTCTTTTCATTTACACAACAAAATCATACCATACTCAATGTTTCTCGCAAATAGATCACAAAGAATCTTAGAAGGGTATAAAAGTTACAGAGGAATACACAGCACAACAGGGAATTAAGGTGAACTGAAACACTCTTGGATGATCTTTTTTTGCATACTTATCTATCTATAGGTATATATATAATAAAGTATGTCTATCAAGTAGGATTTTATAAAGTATGTCTATATATACAGATATTAGTAAAGTATGACTATGAAATTCTGGAAATACTGCTGCTAGGCCAAAGGATATGAGCTTTTATAGATAATAACAATGTTCCCACCTGGTACGGTGGCTCACGCCTGTAATCCCAAGACTTTGGGAGGCCAAGGCAGGCAGACCACTTTAGGTTAGAACTTCGAGACCAGACTGACCAACATGGAGAAACCCTGTTCCTACTAAAAATACAAAAATTAGCCAGGTGTGCTGGCACATGCCTATAATCGCAGCTACTTGGGAGGCTGAGGCAGGAGAACCGCTTGAACATGGAAGGTGGAGGTTGCGGTGAGCCAAGACTGTGCCATTGCACTCCAGCCTGGGCAACAAGAGTAAAACTCCATCTCAAAAAAAAAAAAAAAAAGTGTTCCCAGTAGAAACTGTAACAATTCAGACTTACACTCCTACCCATGGAGAATACCTGTTTTCCCACAATCTCCCAACAGTATGAATCAATTATTTTTTTTAATCTGTCCTTTTGCTAGCCTAAAAATAATGTCTTATTTCAATTTTGTTTTTATTTATTTATTTTTGAGATGGAGTTTTGCTCTTGTTGCCCAGGCTGGAGTGCAATGGTGTGATCTTGGCTCTCTGCAACATCTGCCTCCTGGGCTCACGCAATTCTCCTGCCTCAGCCTCCCGAGTATCTGGGATTACAGGTGTTAGCCACCATGCCCGGCTAATTTTTGTATTTTAGTAGAAATGGGGTTTAACCATGTTGCCCAGGCTGGTTTTGAACTCCTGATCTCAAGTAATCCACATACCTCAGCCTCCCAAAGTGCTGGGATTACATGCATGAGCCACCGCACCTGGCCCAATTTGATTTTTTAAAGTCCATTTAGCAAGATTCAATTTGATTTTCTGATGAGGCAGACCATGATTTCCTATGTCTATAAGCCAGATATATATCTTTATCTGGGAACTTTTTTGAGTCCACAGCCCAATTTCTTTAATGCATTGCTAATCTAGAGTTTATATATTTATAAATACTTATGTATAAAGACTACACCTTTGACCTTCATATTAGAGGCAAAGTTATTTTGTCACCGTCCCAGATTCTTATTTTTAAAATGTTTATAGTATATTTTTCCATGCAAAAAGGTTTTTTTATTTTTTTAGACTAGTCAGCAAAGCAGTGGGAGTGAAGAAGGAACAAATAAATCTGTAACTGGCTGTAATCAATCCACTGAACTCAGACCATCACCATACAGAAAGTTTTAAAGTCTATGTATTAAATGTATTGACTTGTTGCACTACTGCCTTTAGGCTTCACATCAAAATTCTTCAAAGGTTACGTGTGTTTCTCCTGTGATATTTTTAAGGTTTTTATTTCAAATCTTGAAATCACCTAAAATTTATGTCACTGCTCTCCAGGAATGAGGGAGAAATTCAGCTTTTTTCCCCTCCCAAATGGCTACTCATCCCAACAAAAGCAATATTAATTGCATGTAAGGCTGCTCTATTCTAGCACAATGCATGCTTTCACAAATATTTGCTAAATGAATAAATGGAAAGCAATACTTGTTTACTCTTTCTATAAATATATATTGAGTACTTACTGCATATAAACACTATGCTCTGCTTTGCATATAACAGTAGTGACTCAGCAACCAGGAAGTGTATCATTTAGAGGTGAAGATAGGCATTAAATAGTAATCATATAGCAATATTTTGAACAGGATAAAATTCCTCTTGTGTTGAACACCCAAATGTGCTGGATAAAATATGACATTTTGGCCAGGCATTGTGGCTCATGCCTGTTCCCAGCACTTTGGGAGGCCAAGGAGAGTGGATCGCCTGAGGTCAGAAGTCCAAGATCAGCCTAACATGGTGAAACCCCGTCTCTACTAAAAATACAAAAATTAGCTGGGCGTAATGGCAGATGCCAGTAATCCCAGCTACTCAGGAGGCTGAGGCAGGAGAATCGCTTGAACCAGGGAGGTGGAGGTTGCAGTGAGCCAAGATCGCACCATTGCACTCCAGTCTGGGTGACCGGGCAAAATTCCATCTCAAAAAAAAAAAAAAAAAGACATTTTGAAATGCAGAGGTGAGCTCACAAGAAAGAGATATACTGGGGGCAGGTGCTAAGTAGTAACTGAAAAACCAGAGGTTGTCCTGGGGTGAGTTGTCCGGCTAGGTAATATTAAATATAACATGGATTCCAAAGGGAGCAAGAGACAAGACTTTGGCCAACTGTATTTAATTAAATTGTGAAAAAGAGTGGAAATCCATAAACGATTCTGGGAGAAATTACATACAGCATCTGAGACTTGAGTGCTAGTCCTGTTTATTCTAACATTGACTATCTATGAAGTCCTGGTCAAATAGGGTACTTTTACTCAATTCCATTCCCTTTTGTGTAAAAGTGAGAATTGAAGTAAAATATCTGTAAATGACATTTCAGCTTTAAAACTTGAAGATTCTATGACAGGATATCCCTCTACAAATTTAATTCAACTGCAGTGTGGATGGTGGATTATTACAACAGCCTCCTAACTGATATACCTGCTTTCAGGCTTGCTCTACCTCCAAAGTCATCTTTTTACTGACCACAAGAACCTTTCCTGATCAGATCTGAATTTTATCTCGATTAAAATTTTGCAGAGGTTTTCCAGAAATTTCAGAGCCTGGGGGACAGAGTGTGAACCTGTCTCAAAAAAAAAAAACAAAAAACAAAAGACCTGTTAAATGAATGAATAAATGTATTGAAGCAAGAAGACCTAGTAAATTTAGCAATACCTCAGGAGCAAAGTAATGCAGGTCTCAATTGATACGGCAGTACTAAGAAAGGAAACGTCGTCATTCAACAGTAAATAATCACGGAAACACAATCTATAAGACATAATCAAAGAGTGTCACTGAAGAAAGGCAGCACTTAGAGGAGTGCAAGTTGCAGATACCAGGATGAAATTGCTTTTGTCAGACCCAAACAAAACAGGGCCAGAAAGGCATGAAGAAAGGCGCTCATATTTGTATGTCTGAGATGAAACTGTTTCTGAAGACTTTCTTAAAACACAAGAAATCCCTTCACATCCTTCATACATCTCCTCCTTTGCACAGCTGCCAAGTTTCAGACATATACATATATTTCTATGACAAGGCTTATCACTCTTTAGGACTGCAGTAATTCAGTTAAGATGCTCTTAAAAGAACACTTGCCCAGTAACAGCATCTCCACCAACACACTGATGACAACTCTGACTCTGAGCCTTTGGAACCAATGAACTTAGTTTATTGAAGAGAACTCTTGCTTCTGTTTCCAAGCAGCTTTATGCGAACTTGCCCTTTTTACCAATAAAAGCTTCCTTTACCCTTCCCTCACTGGATGTACTTGTGACTTGCCATTTCATGCATCCTGAATTCTAATATTCTCTTCCCATTTCTGAATAAATGCAACATATTTGGAGATATTTTTTCTGCACTTTTTTTTTATGAGATTGAAAGAAGTCTGATGCATAGATGCATATTTGTTAACTATTTAGTTTTAGTGAGTCTTAGATGATGTTTACCATTAAAAAAAACTATATCCAACATCTGGATCCAATGTGTTCATGGAGAATTTTGGGAGACTGAGGCAGGAGGACAGCTTCAGGCCAGGAGCCACCATGTCCCACCCACATGAGATTCTTAAAGAAGGAGGTCACAATCTATGGACAATGTGTACTTGCCTGTGCTAGCCCATTGGATCCAGACTAGGTAACACAGCAAGACATCTCATCTCTAGCAAAAAGCAAAAAACAAAATAACACAACAAGACACATCTGGCCATGGTGGCATGCACCTGTAGTTCCAGCTACTCGGGAGGCTGGGACAGGAGGCTGGGTTCAGCCCAGGAGTTTGAGGTTGCAGTGAGCTATGAATGCTGCCACTGCACTCCAGCCTGGGTGAAACCCTGTCTCCAAAACTAAACTAAATTTTTTTTAAAAATCTGAGGTGAGTGTGAATTTACTAGCTCAAATCTAGGGTGCTACAAAGTGAGCAATGTTCACTTTGAGTACAAATGAAGTGAAAAGTTAAAGAAATCCGTTATCTGTTGAACGCCTAAAATGTGCCAGAAAGCCAGGGAAATAAATGAAAAGTGCAATTGGAGCTTGCAAAAAGGAAGGCCAAGATGCTAAAGAAGGTTTAGTGAAAACTGAACTGGGATTTGATAAGATTAATCAGTATAAACAAAACAGAGAGAAAGAAAAGAATGTAGTTTGTAGGCCAGGTAGAAGAGGAACTAATTTTACAGAAGAAAAACAAATCTAGATGTCATTTATTTCTCATGTCAAAAACCTGTAGCCCAATTATTTTAAACTCGTTATTTCCATTTTCAGTCTGTCTACAAGGAAAACTAACTCGATGTAATTAAGGGTAGAGATCAAAGGGCAGATTTTATTTGCATGGTGGTAAAGTTCAAAGTGCTGTTAGCTTCACAAACAATCCACTAAGACCAAAAACTTTAGGTGTATTCTAGAGTGTGAGATCCAAGTACTTAAACCGTTAAAACTGAGTAGACAAAGGGGAGGATCTGGAAAAGGAAATGAGATATCAAAAACTGATATATGTTTAAAAATACTTTGGAAACTATCTCTTTTTTAAGACTGACAATTAGGAAGATAACGTTTTTGGCAGTATAGACCACTGTTTCACTGTAAAATCACTATTGAACTGTCATGTAACTTTCATCTATTTATTAGTGTATCACGGTTCAACAACCTAAGCCTAAGTAACACCAAACAAAGGAATAAAGGATTGAAAATGAGGCTTTTTTTTTTTTTTTTTTTTGAGACTAGGTCTCGCTCTGTCAGCTGGGCTGGAGGACAGTGGCCCAATACCCGCTTACTGCAATCTCTGCCTCCCAGGCTCAAGCTATCCACCGTCAGCCTATAGGCGGGACCACCCCCCCCCGCCCCCGCGGCACACCCCCACCCCTACACCCCCCACCCAGCTAATTTTTGTGGAGACGAGGTCTCACTATATTGCCCAGGCTAATCTCGAATTCCTGGGCTAAGGGATCCTCCTGCCTCGGGCCTCCCAAATTGTTGGGCTTACAGGCATGAGCCACCGCACTGGGCTGGACATTTCTACTTTAATGAAAATTATAACAGTTTTTACAGGATTTTAACATTTTCCTAGCTCCCAACTGTACCTAGCAGTTAAGAGTCCATTTAATGAACTTGTAATAATTTAGGCTGGTGTTTTATTTTTTCTACACTATTACCCACTCAAAGAACAAAAGTAGGTAACTCCTATAAAGTCTAATAGTCTGAAAATTGTAATGTCTGTTTTCTCTTTCGCCATAAGATTAAGTCTTGCTAAATGCTGAATAGCTTTTTAACGCTCTACTAGATGTACATGCAGGAATACTAAGTGGAGAAGTGATTTTATCTTTTTTTTTTTTTTGAGACGGGGTCTCACTGTGTCACTCAGGCTGGAGTGCCAGTGCGCAATTACCGCTCACCGCAATCTCTTGACCTCCCCTGGCTCAAGTGATCCTCCCACCTCAGCCTCCCAAGTAGCTGGGACTACAGACACACGCCACCACGCCCGGCTAATTTTTTTGTATTTTTCGTAGAGACGGGGTTTTGGCACGTTGCGGAGGCTAGTCTTGAACTCCTGGGCTCAAGCGATCTGCCTGCCTCAGTCTCCCAAAGTGCTGGGATTACGGGCATGAACCACAGCGCCCGGCCATAATTCTATCTTAACCACTATTTTTCAGGAACTATTACGTTTTAAAGAATGAGGAATTAACCGCCAACACTTCAGGTTTGACATGTAAACAATGACGCTCATTTGAGAATAAATCACAGTTTGTCACAGTTGTATTGAAAAATCCGCATTTCTGAACGTCATTTTACCATTACGGAAGTGTAACTCAGACAAAATAAAATGTTTAACACACGGCTAGAACCAGAGCACGAATTTTAAAGAGGCAAGACTACGACCCCGACAGTGAACTGTTCCTTAACTTGCGCTTCCTAGGCACTTCCCACCCCTCAGCCGGGCCCAGCCTTGGTTCAGTCAAGATAAACAAGAGGTCGGAGGCCTCGTGCCGTCGCGACGGTCTTTCCACGCCTCAGGTGCACTTAATTCAGTCAGTCCATCCACCCTATCCGCCATGAAAAATTATTTGGTTAGCAGTAATTGTCAAGTCAAATACAGCCATATAAAGCCCCCCTCCGACGTGCCATGTGTGCCTCGGGAGAGCAGCCATCCAAAACACCAGCAACCCGTCCGCGCCGAAAAATGCGCCCTCACTGGTTTCTGGGACCACTCAGAAAGTTCTGAGCGCCTTTCCCTGTAACGCAGAGGCACACCGGCCTTCCCTTGGGAAACTCAGCAGCCCGACGTGCGCCGGTAACCCGTAAAGTGTCAACGGCTGAAACCCTCAGAACCGCCCAAATAACAACCACCGCCGCCAGCGGCGCGAACTGGGGAAAAGACGTTGCGTCCTCGCCGATTGCCGGTTTCCGGAGGCGCGAGCCCAGATCTCACATGGTCGGTCCGGTTACGCAGTGACGGCGAGAACCCCGCCCTGTTAAGGAAAAAGGGATGCAGTCTCAGCACTGGGCTCGTAGAGCCATAGTACTAAGACAGCTCGAGTCGCGGACAAGTCCCGCAGACAGGCGGACCCGCGGGCAGCCCGCGTGATCGAGGACCCCGGCGGCGGCTCCGGGTGGCGGGAAGGAGGAAGTTTCAAAGCCAGGTGGCCTGGTTGCGGCCGCTGGGCGAAATGAAGCTACACTGTGAGGTGGAGGTGATCAGCCGGCACTTGCCGGCCTTGGGGCTGAGGAACCGGGGGAAGGGCGTCCGAGCAGTGTTGAGCCTCTGTCAGCAGACTTCCAGGAGTCAGCCGCGGGTCCGAGCCTTCCTGCTCATCTCTACCCTTAAGGACAAGCGGGGGACCCGCTATGAGGTGCGTGAAGTGGGCAGGGCTTGCTGGGCAGTCAGCCTCGCTTTCTTCTCCGGAGCCGAGACGCGGGCTGCCCTCGGGCCTCGTGCGCCCGGCTGCTTCCTAGGCGAGAGCCCGACTTGGAGATCCTGAGCTCCCGGCCCTGAGTCCTACCACCATCCCGATACCAGGGTCCCGTGCGCCTTCCTACGGACCCGAAAGAAGAAAGCTTTTGAGAGTGCACCATTTGTCTGTTTTATTCTCGCCACTTTTACAACTTGAATTTACAGTGTTGCTATTTACTAGTGGATGGCAATCCCGCCCGTTTAAAGCTTCTGAAATTTTGGTCAGCGGAGTGAAACTGCAAATGAAGCAGCTGTCCAATCGGTGGGAACAATAAAATAACTGCACTTCTGATGAGTAAATTTTTCCTCCACAGTATTTTCTCTACCTTAAAAAAAAAAAAAAAAGGCAGTCATAGCATCCTGCACTTGCCTTGTCTTGATATTTGTTATGCTTATAAGTACTTGTTTAATAACTATCTCTCATCTGATTGTCAACTCTTTAACTATAGTTACCTTGTCAGTCTTATTCATTGCTATGTCCCAAGTCCCTAGTAGAATACCCGGCTTCCGAGTCGACAGTTGTTGAAATCTAAATCAGATGCAACAGCAATCATTAATTTTTTTTCTTTTTAAAAAATTTTAAATATGCCATTTATATAGATGATAGTCATTAAAAATTTTTTGAGCACCCATTATGTGTCAATCACCGTTCTGACACTCGGGATAGAATAGCAAAGGAGACAAGATTCCTGCTCTAATGGAGTCTGTATATAATCTACTGGGAGGTGTGACCACCCCAGCTAGTGGACGGAAGTTATGAAGGCAAGTAATTACTATTGGCAACTCTTCATGCAGTTACATAGTTGGAACGGGAGAAGAGGAGCATTCTCCCAAAACACGGTGATCATGTTCTTGAAGGAGAGTTACTAGACAGATAGAGCAGTAACATCCACCACCAGCTAGATGAGGGGTATAACTTCCTAACTGCTTTTTGAAAAAAAAAAGCAAAAAACTTTAAAACTTGGCTGGGGGCTGTGGCTCATGCCTGTAATCCTAACACTTTGGGAGGCCCAGGTGGGAGTTGTAGACCAGCCTGGCCAACATGATGAAACCCTGTTTCTATGAAAAATGTAAAAATTAGCTGGGCATGGTGGCATGCACCTATAATCCCAGCTACTCAGGAGGCTGAGGCAGGAGAATTGCTTGAACCTGGGGAGCGGAGGTTGCAGTGAGCTAAAATGGCACTACTGCACTCCAGCCTAGGTGACAGTGAGTGAGATTCTATCTCAAAAAAAAATTTTTTTTAACTTAAAACTGTGAAAACACCCAGACTTAAGGAGTAAAAGCCAAACCAAAGCCTGGCAAAATGACTGGCACACTCCAGTTGTAATACATGTTACTGAATAACCATAACTAGTTTTCTTTTTTTCCCCACTGGTTTTATGCAGCTAAGGGAGAACATTGAGCAATTCTTCACCAAATTTGTAGATGAGGGGAAAGCCACTGTTCGGTTAAAGGAGCCTCCTGTGGATATCTGTCTAAGTAAGGTATGGTATTAAAAACATGAATGGTTAATGTTTGGCTATATTTTCTTTATTTTTTAGAAACAGAGTCTTGCTCTGTCACCCAAGCTGAAGTACAGTGGCACAATCATAGCTCACTGCGGCCTCGACCTCCTAGGCTCAAGTGAGATTCCTGAGTATGTGCGACTACAGGTGTACCTGACCACTCCTGGCTGATTTTTTAAAATAACTTTTTGTAGAGACAGAGCCTTGATACGATGTTGCCCAGGCTGGCCTTGGACTCTTGGCCTCAGGCGATCCTCCTGCCTCAGTCTCCCAAAGTGTTGGGATTACAGGCATGAGCCATCATGTTTGGCCTGTATTTTATTTTTTTTGGTTTTCTTTTTTGAGATGGAGTTTTGCTCTTGTTGCCCAGGCTGTCGTGCAGGGGTGCCATCTCAGCTCACTGCAACCTCCACTTCCTGGGTAGCTGGGATTATAGGTGCCTGCTGCCATGCCTGGCTAATTTTTTTTGTGTGTGTGTGCCTTTAGTAGAGACAGGGTTTCACCATGTTGACCAGGCTGGTTTTGAACTTCTGACCTCGGGTGATCCACCATCTTGGCCTTCCAAAGTGCTGGGATGACAGGTGTGAGCCACTGCTCCTGGCCTGGTATGTATTTTCTTTAAAGAAGGCTTTTTGCACATTCTGATATCCCATATAGCTGAACAGGACAGACTCTTTCAGGTTTGTTTGAAGAGGCAATGGCACAAGAGGCAGTTTCCCAAATATGTTTTTGTGCCTTCTAAAAGGGCAAAGTCTGCCTTAGTAAGATTCCCAAGATGGGCAAGAAAACTGGGTTTGCTTCCATGCTGAAAATGGAGCCCTTGGATATTCTTAGACTGGAACTCTGTAAGGCAGCTGGCACAGGTCTGTATTTTGCCAGCTAAAGCACAGGTTGCAAATCTAAGTTTGGTGTAATAAAAGAGGAAAAAAATCAGAACCATTTGTATTTTATTTACTATAATCAATTTTTATTTTTTGAGATGGGATCTCACTCTGTTACCCAGGTTGGAGTGCAGTGGAAAGAGCTTGGCTTACTGCAGCCAACAGGCGGGTGCCAACACTCTGGGGAGGCAGAGGTTGCAGTGAGCTAAGATCGCACCATTGCACTCCAGCCTGGGAAACAAGAGTGAAACTCTGTCTCAGAAAAAAAAAAGTGTAATAACTAAGGAGTTTGGATTGAATGAAATCATTTCGTTCTTTCTCCTTCTTGTGATTTTTCATTTTTTTCTTGACCTGTAGCCTATTCTTTCACAAATTTCTCCTTTCTATCTAAAAACAAATGGAGGTCACACTGATTTAAAAAAAAGAAAACAAATTTCTAGAAAGACAAGGCTAAATCCATTGCCTTCACTTTTTATCTTTTTTGGCCTTAACTTTTACTGGTTTATTGAAAACACTGCCTCAGTGATCACTGATCTTTTTCACTTGTCTATCACGTTATCGTTATTTCTCATTCTTTATGAACTCTGTAGAATTTGACAATGACAATTACCCTTAATAAAACTCTTTTCTTGGTATCTATGAGAAGGCGCTATGGTTTACCTTCAGTTTTCTTAGTCACTTCTTTGTCTCCTGCCTCCAGCAACATTTTTTTTCTATCCTCAAAATGAAGGCTTTATTTCAGTCCTCTGCTGTTTTCTGTCATACCTGCCTTCCATTTAATAGCTCAGCTGTTACATGGTTTATTCCCAAGTCTGTGAGCCAGTATGCTTTATTGTACATAGTTGGCCCAGGTCTTCTCAAGACTTTTTCTTACTCCTGTTCATTGTGTATAGTGCTGCCAAAATAGTATTTAACTCTTGTCATGTAACTTTTTTTTTTTTTTTAAGCCAGTCAAATTTAGCAGTGGGGGATTATATACCAACTTTAGTGACACTAATGTTAATAAGTTCTGGTAACCCACTACTGTCAGACCAGCCTGTCATGTAACTTTCATACTTAAAATTCTTCACTGACTTCCCACAGCCTGAATACTCTCTCCACTTTACCTTGGGATCTGAGCTCATTTACAGTCTATCCTCATACCACATTTCCAATCTTTTGCTCTACGTAATTCCCACATTCCAACAATATACCATCACATACTTGATTTCTCAAACTTGCTCAAAGTTTACTTGTCCTTCACCTGTAAACTTTAAGAAACTTGTAAAGTATCCTATTAGTATTAGCTTTTTTTTGGATGTAGACTCGCTCTGTCACCCAGGCTGCAGTACAGCGATACAATCTCAGCTCACTGCAACCTCTGCCTCCTGATTTCAAGCAATTCTTCTGCCCTAGCCTACCAAGCAGCTGGGATTACAGGCGCCCGTCACTACGTGCAGCTAATTTTTATATTTTTAGTAATGGCGGAGTTTCACCACGTTGGCCAAGCTAGCCTCTAACTCTAAACCTCAAGTGATCTGCCTGCCTCAGCCTCACAAAGTGTTGGGATTACAGGCGTGAGCCACCGTGCACAGCCTTTTCTTTCCTTTTTGACATGGAGTTTCACTCTTGTCGCCCAGGCTGGAGTGCAGTGGCACGATCTCGACTCACTGCAACCTTTGCCTCCCAGGCTCAAGCAGTTCTCCTGCCTCAGCCTCCTCCGCCTCCCAAGTGGCTGGGATTACAGGCATGTGCCACCACCCCCAGCTAATTTTTGTATCATTAGTAGAGAAGGGGTGTCACCATGTTGACCAGGCTGGTCTCAAACTCTTGACCTCAAGTAACCTGCCCACCTCGGCCTCCCAACGTTCTGGGATCACAGGCGTGAGTCATTATGCCTGGCTTTAACCTAAAATCTTTTTTTTTTTTTTTTTTTCTCAGACGGAGTCTCACTCTGTTGCCCAGCCTGGAGTACAGTGATGTGATCTTGGCTCACTGCAACCTCCACCTCCAAGGTTCAAGCAATTCTCCTACTTAAGCCCCAGAGTAGCTGGGATTTACAGGCGTGTGCCACCGCACCCAGCTAACTTTTGTATTTTTAGTAGAAATGGGGCTTCACCGTGTTGGCTGGGACGGTCTCAAACTTCTGACCTCAAGTGATCACCTGTCTCGGCCTCCCAAAGTGCTGGGATTACAAGCATGAGCCACTGCACCCTGCCTAAACTCAAATCTTAATTGGAATATTCAGTCCTTTCCTGTCTTATTTTATGCTGTTATGATTTCCCTTTATTTTTGCTCTTTGCTGTTGTTTTTTGTTTTTTTGAGACAGTTTCACTCTGTTGCCGAGGCTGGAGGGCAGAGGTATAATCCTGGCTTACTGCAGCCTCTACTTTCTGGGCTCAGGTGATCCTCCCACCTCAGCCTCCCAAAGTGTTGGTATGATTTCCCTTTGAACAGTTTTATCTAGAATGTGTTCCTCCACATAATTTTTCTTCAAAAACTTTTAAACTTTTAATTTAGTCAAATTACTAAAAAAAATACATATTTTACAGCCAATTTCAATAAATCATTGTATCACATTCATAAGTAATACTGTAGAATTTGTTGTGGGAAGAACTAGCATGTATGCATTTTCTACAATGGAATTTATAATTCTACAACTTTTATTTATTCAGGCCAATTCCAGCAGTTTAAAAGGTTTCCTTTCAGCTGTGAGATTGGCTCATAGAGGCTGCAATGTTGATACATCAGTTTCAACGCTCACAGCAGTGAAGACTTCAGAATTCGAAAACTTTAAAACTAAAATGGTTATCACATCCAAAAAAGACTATCCTCTAAGCAAGAACTTTCCATATTCCCTGGAACATCTTCAGACTTCTTACTGTGGGCTTGTCCGAGTTGATATGCGCATGCTTTGCTTAAAAAACCTTAGGAAATTAGACTTGAGTCACAACCATATCAAAAAGCTTCCGGCTACAATTGGAGACCTCATACACCTTCAAGAACTTAACCTGAATGACAATCACTTGGAGTCATTTAGTGTAGCCTTGTGTCAGTCTACACTCCAGAAGTCACTTCGGAGTTTGGACCTCAGCAAGAACAAAATCAAGGCACTCCCTGTGCAGTTTTGCCAACTCCAGAAACTTATGAATTTAAAACTTGACGATAATGAATTGATTCGATTTCCTTGCAAGATAGGACAACTGATAAACCTTCGCTTTTTGTCAGCAGCTCGAAATAAGCTTCCATTTTTGCCTAGTGAATTTAGAAATTTATCCCTTGAATACTTGGATCTTTTTGGAAATACTTTTGAACAACTTGAAGTCCTTCCAGTAATAAAGCTGCAAGTCCCGTTAACTTTATTGGAATCTTCTGCACGAAACATTTTATATAATAGGTAAGATTTTAATAGTCATGTAATGTGTTTTTGATAGCATTCAAATATTCTCATCAAACTCAGAGTAAGAAAGTGTAACATTGCTTACAATACTATGCACAGTCTGACCCTTTGCTATAATGGCCTTCTTGCTATTCCTTACCTCTGCTTAGAAATATTTTTCTCCAGGAAGTCTCATGGCTCACTCCCTCCCCTCATTCAGTTCTCTGTCCAAGTGTCATCCCAGAAAGGTCATACTTGTCCATTCTATCTAAATTTTATTTCTTACCACCTTACATGCTTGATTTTTTAATTTTGTTTATTTTTGGTCATAGGACTCATTGCCTATTTATATATATATATATTTTTTTAATTTTTTTTAACCTGAGATGGAGTCTCACCCCATCGCCTAGGCTGGAGTGCGATGGTGTGATCTTGGCTCACTGCAACCTCTGCTTCGTGGGTTCAAGCAGTTCTCCTGCCTCAGCCTCCAGAGCAGATGAGATTACAGGTGACCACCACCATGCCCAGCTAATTTTTTATATCTTTAGTAGAGATGGGATTTCACCATGTTGGCCAGGCTGGTGTCGAACTCCTGACCTCATGATATGCCCGCCTCAGCCTCCCAAAGTGTTGGGATTACAGGCATGAGCCACTGCACCTGGCCTGTTACATATATTTTTAAATCTTTTTTTTTGTTTGTTTGCTGCCAGTTTTTCTTCACCAGAATGTAAGATCCATGAGCATATGGATGTTGTTTTGCTCTCCACTATTTCCCTAGTATCTAAACCATGTATCTCCTGCTCCTAGCATATATTAAGCACTCAATAAGCAGTTAAATGGGCTGGGTACGGTGTTCACGCCTTTAATCCCAGCACTTTGGGATGCCAAGGCGGGCAGATCGTGAAGTCAGGAGTTCGATACCAGCTTGATGGCATGCTCCTGTAGTCCCAGCTACTCGGGAGACTGAGGCAGGAGAATCCCTTGAACCCAGGAGGAGGATGTTGCGGTGAGCTGAGATCGTGCCACTGCACACCAGCCTGGTGACAGAGCAAGACTCCATCTCAAAAAAATAAAACTAAGTAGTTAAATGAATGAATGGCGTTGTTTCTCAAAGTGTGCTCACCTGACCAGCAGGATCTGCATCACCTAGGAACTTCTTAGAGATGTAAGTTCTAACATTCCACACCTACCGAATCAGAAACTGAGAGTGGGGTCCAGCTACCTATGTTTATGAGTCCTCCAGGTGATCCTGATGTACCGTAAAATTAGAGAATTGGCATAGTGATGAAGTGTGGTCTTTGGAGTAAAACTTAGGTTTGATTCCTGGCTTCACCTCTTTGTATGACTTTTAACCTTTTTTTTTTTTTTTTTTGAGACAGGGTCTCACTGTGTCATCCAGGCTGGAGTGCAGTGATGTGATCTCACCTCACTGCAGCCTCCACCTCCTGGGTTCAAGCAATTCTCCTGCCTCAGTCTCCCAAGAAGCTAGGACTACAGGTGCCCACCACCATGCCCTGCTAATTTATTTTGTATTTTTAATAGAGATGGAGTTTAACTGTGTTGGCCAAGCTGGTCTTGAACTCCTGACCTTGTGATCCGCCTGCCTCAGCCTCCCAAAGTGCTGGGATTACAGGTGTGAGTCTCACTGCACCTGGCCTTGTGTTTTAAATTTTTGTGACGGAGTTCTTGCTTTGTCACCGAGGTTGGAGTGCAGTGGCACGATCTCGGCTCCCTGTGACCTCTGTTGCACGAGTTCCAACAGTCTAGCCTAGGCAACAGAGCAACACCCTATCTCTAAAGATTTCTTTTACTTAAAAGAAAACCCACTGATAATTGGGCGTGGTGGCACACATCTGTAGTCTCAGCTACTTGGGAGGCTGAGGTGGGAGGATCATCTGAGCCTAAAAGTTTGAGACCAGCCTGGGCAACATGGCAAAACCCTATCTATAAAAAATAAACTAGGCCGGTCGCAGTGGCTCATGCTTATAATCCCAGCACTTACGTGAGGTCAGAAGTTCGAGACCAGTCTGGTAGACATGGTGAAACCCTGTCTATACTAAAAATACAAAATTAGCCAGGTGTAGTGGTACATGCCTGTAATCCCAGCTACAAAATTGTAAAGCACTGCTTTACATTGTGCTTCTCAGACTTTAATTTGCATTCAAATCTGCTGGGAGTCTTGTTAGTAGATTCTGTTTCAGAGGTCTGGGGTGGAAATCCTTCATTTCTAACAAGCTTCCAGATGTGGTTGCTAGCCCATGGACCATATGTTGGTGCCTCCAAAAAGTACTGTTAATTACTAAGGCCCTAAATGTAATTTAAGTACTCACTGTTTTAAGGCAGTAATTCTCAAAATTTTAAGAGTATATCAGAACCATGGTTGTTGAAATAGTGCTAGTTTAAAAAGATTACTGGACCCTAACCCTCAGTAATTCTGATTCCGTAAGTTTAGGGTAGAGCTAAAGAAATTGCATCTCTGGTTGTTGTTGGGTTTTCGTTTTTCGGATTTTTTATTTTTATTTTTTAGGTTGTGTTGTTTTGTTTTGTTTTTGAGACAGGGGCTCACTCTGTCACTCAGACCGGAGTTCAGTGGCACATACATAGTTCACTGCAACCTCAGACTCCTGGGTTCAAGCCATCCTCCCACCTCAGCCTCCTAAGTAGCAAGGACTACACATGCCACTAAGTTCTGGCTTATTTTTTGGTAGAGATGGGGGTTTTGTTATGTTGTCCAGGCTTGTCTTGAAACTCCTGGCCTCAAGCAGTCCTCCTGCCTCAGCCCCCCAAGGTACTAGTATTACAGGCATGAGCCACTGCGGCTAACAAAGAAATTGCATCTCTGACAAGTTCCCAGATGATGCTGATATTGCTGGTCAGGGGACTACATTTTGGAATGACTGGTTTAAAACATTTACCCCTAACTAGCAGCTAAGAATGGTATTAAATGGCAATACTTATAATTGCCTATGACTGTACCTGGCTATAAAAGGCCTTAATGTTTTTTTCTGAGGTAGGAGAGTCGCTTGAACCTGGGAAGCAGGGATTGCAATGAGATCGCGTCACTGACTCCAGCCTGTACAACAGAGCAAGACTCCATCTCAAAAGAAAGAAAAAGAGAAAGAGAGGGAAGAAAGAAGGGAAGAAAGGAAAGAGGGAGGGAAGGGGAAGAAAGGAAAAGAGAAAAATCACCAGAGGTGATACTGATGATTCAGGTTAAAACCACTGATTTGAGGAAACTCCAAAGGGTGTCTTTTGGCATTGAGGTGCACCTGAGGCTATTGTTTCTCTAAGACAACCGTAAAAGAAATTGTTTATTGTATTTATTCAAATTTGGAAAATATGTCCAAATGAGAAATGTTATAAGTAGTTTTGATTTAAAAAGACTATAACAAGTTGGCTAAATGCTCAGGGAAAAACATGCTGAATTTCAGTATGAAAAAGTACAAACTTGGAAGGAAAAGAAGAGATGATCAAAATATGATATAATTGGCAAGGCATAATTAGGCAGAAAATTGACCCCTATTAATATAGCTTTCTTGTAAAGTGACCAAACCTTTACTGAAGTATAATTTTGCATGTTTTAAACTCCCTTGTTTTAAAAAGTGTATAGATTCAAAGCCGTGACAGCAATACTTATTGTCTAGCTGTTGATACATGGCCCTAACTATTGGTTACAAGCATATGGTTATGATCTATTAGGAAACTATGTGGGGATTTAAGTTATGTCAGATAGAAAATAGTTTTTAACTATTATCTGTTTCCTCAGACTACAACCATCTATCCTGAAAGAGATAAATGTAAACATGTAGAAGACACTTCCTGGCAGAGTGTTTTAAAATGGTTACTTACGCAAGCAACAGATTAATAAAGTCTTTTTATGAAAATTTTTAAAATTGCAAATAGGGCCATCCTAGATCCCCTTCCAAAGGTAACCACTGCTTTTTAATTTGAAATGTGTATCTTCTCCGACTTTTCTGATAGGGTTTTGAACTTTAAGTTATAAGACTAGGCTTATTTGTTGAAAAATATCTGAGCACCTACTATGTGCCAGCCTAGGCTAGAGACAAGAAACAACAAAGAACAAGATACTGTGTGGGAGGCAAAGTGAGTGGGGACGTTTAGCGGGGACGTTTGGGCAGTGGTCCACACTGTCCACTGTCTTTTAGTGTCTTGTAGATTATTTAAAAATTTGACTTGGAAGCCTAGCGCAGTAGCTCATGCCTATAATCTCAGCACTTTGGGAGTTCGAGGTGGGCAGATCACTTAAGGTCAGGAGTTCAAGACCAGCCTGGCCAACATGGTTAACCCTGTCTCTACTAAAAATGCAAACATTAGCCAGGCATGATGGTGTGTGCCTATAGTCCCAGCTGCTCGGGAGGCTGAGGCAGGAGAATTGCTTGAACCCTGGAGGTGGAGGTTGCAGTGAGCTGAGATTGCACCATGTACTCCAGCCTAGGCAACAGAGTGAGACTCCGTCTCAAAAAAAAAAATGGCGGGACCTAGCCTGATAGGTGCCAATAAAAGGGAGCTTGTGCTCCATTAAGTAAAGCAAGCAAGTGACAGAGTCACCTGTTGACTATTATCTCATTAAAAAAAACTCTTTCTGGCCAGGTGCAGTGGCTCACACCTGTAATCCTAGCACTTCTGGAGGCTGAGGCGGGTGGGTCACCTTAGGGTCAGGAGTTTGAGACCAGCCTGGCCAACATGGTGAAACCCCATTTCTACTAGCTACAATACAAACAAAAATTAGCCAGACGTGGTGGTGGGCGCCTGTAATCCCAGCTACTAGGAAGGCTGAGGCAGAAGAATTGCTTGAACCTGGGAGGCAGAGGTTGCAGTAAGATTGTGCCTCTGCACTCCAGCCTGGGCATCAGAGAAAGATTCTGTCTCAAAAAATAAAAAGTTTGACTTGGGCACCATTGGAAGGATTTTAAGTGTGAGAGTGAAATGCCTTAAGCAAGGTAAGGTTAGCCTACTTGCCCAGCCACTAAAGTAAAACTAATGACCCAAGTTACATGTATTTTAAATTTGTCTTACAGATCTTTTGAACAATTGATCCCTAGGAGAGCCTGTTTAGGGAATGGTGACTTTTTCATTCTATTAGGGGGTTATGCTGTTAAGTGGTCATGCTGGAAGATATTTTATGGTGTGGTATCTGAAATTTACAATATGTCGTATATTTTAAATATAGTAGTCACTTTATAAAGTAATTTTATTTTTCATTGTTACAATTTCATGTCCTAATAATTCATGTCCTGAATCTAGTAACATGTTATAAAATATTTTTATCATTCTTTCCAATAGGATTCCCTATGGCTCTCATATCATTCCATTCCATCTCTGCCAAGATTTGGACATCGCGAAAACCTGTGTTTGTGGAAGATTCTGTCTGAACTCTTTTATTCAAGGAACTACTACCATGAATCTGCACTCTGTTGCCCACACTGTGGTCTTAGTAGATAATATGGGTGGTACTGAAGCACCTATTATGTCTTATTTCTGTTCTCTAGGCTGTTATGTAAATTCCTCTGATATGTTAAAGTAATGAATGATACTACAAAAAGAAATTTCAATTACAGGTGAGTTTGGGATGCATGTATGATTTTACAGCATCAAATTGGAGTAAGGGAAGCTTTCTATATACATGCTGGAGAGGAGGAATGTGTATAGTTTATAATCATTTGACTCCAAAACTTTTATTAAAACCAATTTTAATTTTATTGTGGGGTTAACTTTTTTAGTTTATTACACTTATGTTTATTTCAGAAGTTTCCCAGATGTGTTGTAGAGTTATCTTTTAATGTTAAATAGATATTGATCCCAATTCTGTTCATAAGAATTTTATCAACTTTCTTCTTACATTTCAGTTAAACACATCTGAGTTTCTGTATGCATAAAATAAATTATAGTGAAAACTTGTTTATTATGAAATTATATGTAAGTTTTTAAGCATACCACTTGTGTTTTTCAGGCACATTGTTCTACATGTGGAATTTACATTTGCCAAGCAAAAAGTAGGAATTGTTGAGGGAAAGACTTGAGCTTTTATAATTTTTAAAAATGTTCCCATAATCTTTGTCGTGATTTCTGTTTTTGTTTTTGATTTTCTGAGATAGGAGTCTCACCCTGTCACCCAGGCTGGAGTGCATGTGCGATCTGGGCTTACTGCAACCTCCTTCTCAGCCTCCTGAGTAGCTGTGATTGCAGGCGCACACCACAATGCCCGGCTAATTTTTTGTATTTTTCAGCAGAGACAGTGTTTTACCATGTTGGCCAGGCGGGTCTCGAGCTCCTGACCTCAAGTGATGCACCCATCTCACCCTCCCAGAGTGCTGGGATTACAGACACGAGCCACCATGCCTGGGGATTGGGTGGGAGAGGGAACAGAAAGTTGCTGCTTTTTTGCTGATTACATTTTGTATTAGTGTGGTTTTTAAAAACTATTTTTGTCACTAATATGACAAAAATGTCATTAATGATAAAATGTTTAATATGACATTTTTGTCATATTAAATGATAGAATTTTTAATGTTTTTAATTTTAAAAGTAGTGGTAATACACCAGCTAAATGGTGATTTGGGCACAGTACAGTGATTCATACATGTAATTCCAGCACTTGGGGAGGTCAAGGCGGGCAGATTGCTTGAGCCGAGAATTCAAGACCAGCTTGGGCACCAAGACAAAACCCCATCTCTACGAAAAATGCAAAATTTAACAAACATTGTGATGCACACCTGTAGTCTCAGTTACTCAGGAGACTGAAATGGGAGGATCACTTGAGCCTAGGAGACAGAGATGGCAGTGAGATGGCAAGATCCTGCCACTGAACTCCAGCCTGGGTGACAGATGGAGACCCTGTCTCAAAAAAAGATGACATGAACTAGGACATAAGAAATGGGAAAAAAAAAAGCAACTTGAAAGAATCATGGAAAATAGACCAGTATTAACTTTTACATTCTATTCATTTCCACTGCCCTACCTCAAGTCAGCCTCTCCAACAGAACATTGCAGTAACCTCAGACTGGTTTTTGTGAACAGACAAAGATAAAAGTTACCAGAGAAAAGCACTCTCCAGTGTTACATAACGTAATTGCTGTTTTGGGGTTGTTAGCAGGGTCTCCGTAAGACTATTTCTTACAAAATACCCCCTTTGTCTTCCTAAGATGTTTGTTTGGGGCATTCTTTCTTTTTTGAAAATTCAGATGCTCCTGAGTAGATGGATTTTATGTATTTATTTATTTATTTGAGACAGAGTCTCCCTCTGTTGCCCAGGCTGGAGTGCAGTGGAGTGATTTCAACTCACTGCAACCTCCGCCACCTGGGTTCAAGCAATTCTCCTGCCTCAGCCTCCTGAGTAGCTACTATTACAGGCGTGCGCCACCACACCTGGGTAATTTTTGTATTTTTAGTAGAGATGGGTTTTCACCATATTGGTAAGGCTGGTCTTGAACTCCTGACTTCGTGATCTGCCCAGGTCTGCCTCCCAAAGTGCTGGGATTCCAGGCATGAGCCACTGCACCTGGCATAGATGAAGTTTGAAATGTTAGAACATTTTTATTGAAACTGCATATATGATCTTCAAAACAGTTTCTACTCTGCTGATTCTCTGAGATACTATAATTGGTCCAGAGTCAGTTTAATTCTTCCAAGAAAAACACTATATGATGAAAATGTGGTTTTAATAGAACTGCTGTTTATCTTTGTTCCAGGTGTTTAGTTTATTTATTTATTGAGATGGTGTCTCCCTTCTTTGCTCCGGCTGTTGTGCAATGGCGCAATCTCAGCTCACTGCAACCTGTCTCTTGGGTTCAAGCAATTCTCTTGCCTCTGCCTCCCCAATAGCCAAGATTACAGGCATGTGCCACCACGCCTGGCTAATTTTTGTATTTTTAGTAGAGACGGTGTTTCACCATGTTGGCCAGGTTCGTCTCGAACTCCTGACCTCAAGTGATCACCGGCCTCGGCCTCCCAAAGTGCTGGGATTATAGGCATGAGCCACCATGTCCAGCCATTCGAGGTGTTTTTATAAATCACATTTTATTTTAATCTTTACAAATCACCCTAGGAGGTAAGTATCATGAACCCAGATCAGATTTTAAACCCAGGATACTGCCTTCTAGTTTAATTCACTTTTGGTCTTTAAAACCAATTCTCAAAGTAAAATATTTTAGGATTTTCTAAACTTGTAAGTTGCTGAGGGATTGCCTATAAATATTACAAAACTAGCTGCATTAAAACATTCTTTAAATGTGATGGTAGGCCAGGCAAGGTGTCTCACGCCTGTAATCCCAGCACTTGAAGAAACTGAAGTGGGTGGATCCCATGAGCCCAGGAATTCTAGAGTAGCCTGAACATGACAAAACTCCATCTACAAAAAATACAAAAATCAGGTGAGCGTGGTGCTACGTGCCCGTAATCCCCACTACAAGGAAGGCTGAGGTGAGAGGATAGCTTTTTATATCTTACTGTTTTTTACAATCACAAATGCAGTTATTGGGATTATGTGCAAACCATCTGTTACTCTTAGACCCTAGCCCTTTGCGTTCTTCTAACTATTCAGCCATTTTAGTCAAACTTAAATTCATATACAAAAGGCATAATTTGTCCTCTTCCATCCCATACCTTTTCCCAGTTTTTCATTTGATGCTGAACTTTTCTTGCCTTTCATAATTACAAGACTCAATTATTATTCATTGTGAATTTCAACCTTTTTGTTTTCAGTCATAACTCCTAAATCTTCCCAACTGTCAAGAAGTGCTGGCCAAGCACAGTGATGACACCTGTCATCCCAACTTTGGGAGGCTGAGATGGAAGAACTGCTTGACCCTAGGAGTTGAGACCAGCCTGGGCCAACATAGACTCCATCTTTAAAAAAAAAAAAAGTTAGATGGACAAATTAGCTGGGCATGGTGGTGCCCAACTGCTCCAAGGCTAAGGCAGGACCTACAGAGCCTGAGAGGCTGCAGTGAGCCATGAACATGCCACTGCACTCCAGCATGAGTGACAGTGAGACTTTGTCTCACAAAACAAAAATTTTGAGTACCTCCTAGTGTTCTATGATTCAAATAAATAACAGGGTTTTTGCCATCTTGGACTTCAGACTTTAACCAAAGTCAGAACTTTTTGAAGTCAATTTTGAACTATTCCTTTATATTCAAGGCCAGTCTACAGTGCTGTCCAAATTAACTTTCTGTGGTAGAAATGTATTACATTTCTGTGTTGTCCAATCAACTAGGAACATGTGGCTGCTGAATACTAAATGTGACTAGTCTAACAGGAAGCAAATTACCTGGCTAGTGGCCACTACTAGAGCATTTGCAGTCAGCTCTTATCCCCCAACTTCAATCCTCTGTCCCACCCAGCCTGCTAAACACGAGCCTAGCATATCTTGTTTCTTCTCTTGCAAAATCTGATTCAAAGACTCTTCTAAGCTGCTCCATCATTATGAATTCACTCAACATTTGAAATTGACCAGAAAACAAAATATCATTTTTCCTTCCATTTTGTATATATATAAACTTGGTTGTAAAGTTTTGAGGTGGGACTTTATATGTAAAATACAAAATTCTAATTCTTGGGAACAATTTAAATAGAATTTGTCAAGAGGATAAACCTCATTCAATTCCAAAAAATTCACTGTTATTTCCTTAATCTAGAACTACACTAAACATGGAATTCTATTTATAAGTGAAACCCACAAAAGGTTTGCGTAAGAATATCACTGTATTTATTTTCCAACAGGTAATTTTTCTACGGCTTCAACATTTTCTTTCCAATATTAAAAGAAAAAATCCCAAAGTTTAGAACTGGATCACTTGGCCCTTTCTCTTCTTATCTCCTCCCAGTTCAAAATGCTTGCATCTCTTAATGGCCAGCATCCTCTTGGATCTGCAGTTAGGCTCAACACATTCTAGCCGGAGCACAATCTTCTTTGTGGTCTTAGCCTTCTTCCGGAAAATTGGCTTTGTCTGCCCACCATAGCCACTCTGCTTCCGATCATAGCGCCTCTTTCCCTGGGCATACAAGGAATCCTTGCCCTTCTTATACTGTGTCACTTTGTGAGGTTGATGCTTGCCACACTTCTTACAGAAGGTTCTTCGGGTTTTAGGTACGTTGACCATCTTTGCAGAAGGGCTGGTCTGTCTGTCTGATGAAAACTGTAATAAAATATTTAAGAATAAGACAGATATAAGGCCGGGCGCGGTGGCTCAAGCCTGTAATCCCAGCACTGTGGGAGGCCGAGGCGGGTGGATCACGAGGTCAAGAGATCGAGACCATCCTGGTCAACACAGGTGAAACCCCGTCTCTACTAAAAATACAAAAAAAAAAAAATTAGCTGGGCATGGTGGTGCGTGCCTGTAATCCCAGCTACTCAGGAGGCTGAGGCAGGAGAATTGCCTGAACCCAGGAGGCGGAGGTTGCGGTGAGCCGAGATCGCGCCATTGCACTCCAGCCTGGGTAACAAGAGCGAAACTCCGTCTCAAAAAAAAAAAAAAAAAAAAAAAAGAATAAGACAGATATTAAACATTCCGAAAAGTGAAAGTGCTATGCAAGCAGACATAGGAAAACCGTACACACAGATCAGTAATATATAAATCCACCACGTACTCACTTTCCACATGAATAAATGCACATACAAGTGCATACCTTTTTGAAACACTTCGTTTAAATTACTGGAGGACTAATTTGTCAACCTAAAGGAAAAAACTGAGGCAAAATTCATGTAAGTAGAGTATTTGGGCCAAGTTTGAGTATTGCAACAGAGCACAGACTCAAACTGCCCTGAATAGCAGCAGATCCAAGTGGGTTTTCAGAGGAAAAAATGGCAGTTCCTAAAGTTGTTTACCAAAACGTTACATTAAAACAATACAAGCGATTGATTGACTATGCATCGTTTTATGACAAATTCCAGGAACATGGACATAATGGGTGAGACAGCTAGTCGGGGATAAAATGCCAGGCATGAAGTGGGGAGGTGTTTGAACTTCCATACTCCTGTCTCTCCGGGCTCAGCAAATTTTGCACACCTCAAATAACTCACAATGCTCCGGACCATTTTTCTTTTCTCAGAACAAGACTCACGAAAATCTAGAGCAGCAGCTTTAAGAGGCCCAATACAGTCAGTTTTCTGTACGAAATGGGTTTAATTCTGCCCCCAAAGAAAGGCACGGTTCAATTTCTTTTCTTCCGCAGAAAAGAGGCTGAGGGCAAGAGCTTGACTCCCCCCCAACCCCCACCTCCTCCATTTTCCAGCTCTAGGGAATGGCTGGGGCCGGGCGCGACGTTGTAGCTAAGGTTACCACCCGCCCCGTTCCTTGTCCGAGAACCAAATCAGCGTGGGTTCACTCTTCCCGTGCGGTCACCCGTCAGCAGCCACGAAGGCTGACGTGTCCTCATCAAACCGGCGCGCCTCGCGATCCTGTAGCCGCCATGCCTGAGTCCCTTTCCTGAAGGAAGAAGCCAGCTCTCGAACTAAGAAGCGAGGGCCGTGGGTCTCGACTTCCCTTTCCTACGAAGGCTTACTCCTACCCTGGATTCTGAGCAACGGAGGCTCCTACTGAAACCGCTACAGTCCTGTTCTTTACTTACCCAGAAACAGCTTCCGAGACACTCGCCTCGCGCAGCTCTCGCCTCGCAACAGGAAAGGGAAGAAAGAACCGGAAGTAGGAACTGCACCTGAGCGACAGTACTGCCAACCAATAGGCAGCCGGCCACGGCGGCCAGGCGCCTTCGGACGTGTCTGGAAAGCACCAACCAACGATCTAAGGGGTGGGCCTGAGGGCTGTGGGCCCGAGGGCCGCGGTGTTCCGCGAGCCAGTTGCGGGTTGTCAGAACGGTCGCCGCCCAAGTGAGTCGAGGCTGCATCGCTCAGTCCTGGCTGTCTAGGGCCCGCTTAAGGATGAGAGCGCAGAGGACGCAGGGCCGCTGGAGGCGCAGGTAACGAAGCTAGGGTGCGGTGGGGCCACAGCTGGGCTTCTTCCGGGAGCCGTGGTGCTGAATGGAGAGGACCGAGACGAAGCCGAGCTGCGGCTCCTAGCGGCGGCGCCGATGCCCGAGCTGTAGCTGCCAGGCGAGGATGTGTGGAGCGCAGGCGGCGCCGGGTAGCTGAGCGCCCTAGGGCCCCAGGACCCCCGGGGCCTGGGATGAGTTAGCGAGGGCAGCCGCGGGGGCCAGTTCCGACCGCGACAGGCCAAGGCGACGGCAGCCGCCCGCCCGCCCCTTCCGTGCAGAAGCCGCTACTCCTTTCCGCGCCCGCCCGCCCGCGCTCCCGGCCCTGGAGACCATGAGGTTCCGCATCTACAAACGGAAGGTGCTAATCCTGACGCTCGTGGTGGCCGCCTGCGGCTTCGTCCTCTGGAGCAGCAATGGGCGACAAAGGAAGAACGATGCCCTCTCCCCGCCGTTGGTGGACGCCGAACCCCCGCGGGGTGCCGGCGGCCGGGGCGGGGACCACCCATCTGTGGCTGTGGGCATCCGCAGGGTCTCCAACGAGTCGGCGGCTCCCCTGGTCCCGGCGGCCCCACAGCCCGAGGCTGACAACCTGACGCTGCGGTATCGGTCACTGGTGTACCAGCTTAACTTTGATCAGACACTGAGGAATGTAGATAAGGCTGGCACCTGGTCCGCCCGGGAGCTGGTGCTGGTGGTCCAGGTGCATAACCGGCCCGAATACCTCAGACTGCTGCTGGACTCACTTCGAAAAGCCCAGGGAATTGACAACGTCCTCGTCATCTTTAGCCACGACTTCTGGTCGACTGAGATCAATCAGCTGATCGCCGGGGTAGATTTCTGTCCGGTTCTGCAGGTATTCTTTCCTTTCAGCATTCAGTTGTACCCTAACGAGTTTCCAGGCAGTGACCCTAGAGATTGTCCCAGAGACCTGCCGAAGAATGCAGCTTTGAAATTGGGGTGCATTAATGCTGAGTACCCCGACTCCTTCGGCCATTATAGAGAGGCCAAATTCTCTCAGACCAAACATCATTGGTGGTGGAAGCTGCATTTTGTATGGGAAAGAGTCAAAATTCTTCGAGATTATGCTGGCCTTATACTTTTCCTAGAAGAGGATCACTACTTAGCCCCAGACTTTTACCATGTCTTCAAAAAGATGTGGAAACTGAAGCAGCAAGAGTGCCCTGAATGTGATGTTCTCTCCCTGGGGACCTATACTGCCAGTCGCAGTTTCTATGGCATGGCTGACAAGGTAGATGTGAAAACTTGGAAATCCACAGAGCACAATATGGGTCTGGCCTTGACCCGAAATGCCTATCAGAAGCTGATCGAGTGCACAGACACTTTCTGTACTTATGATGATTATAACTGGGACTGGACTCTTCAATACTTGACTGTATCTTGTCTTCCAAAATTCTGGAAAGTGCTGGTTCCTCAAGTTCCTAGGATTTTTCATGCTGGAGACTGTGGTATGCATCACAAGAAAACCTGTAGACCATCCACTCAGAGTGCCCAAATTGAGTCACTCTTAAATAATAACAAACAATACATGTTTCCAGAAACTCTAACTATCAGTGAGAAGTTTACTATGGTAGCCATTTCCCCACCTAGAAAAAATGGAGGGTGGGGAGATATTAGGGACCATGAACTCTGTAAAAGTTACAGAAGACTGCAGTGAAAAAAATCTCAATTACAAAAGCAAAAGTGACAGTCTTCTATTTTTGATATTTGTCCAAACAGGATATACAATTGAACAAAAGTTTAGGAACTGGTTTCTGCTTTAATAAAAAAAATCTTGTAAAAGGTGTCCAAATACATAATAATCTTCTCCAGTTATGTCTGATTAAGATTTAAAACTGAAGGTTTCATTTTGGAAGTAGGGTTTTAAAGCTCAATCTGTATCTGCTAAAAATGATTATTGTTGATTGATAGAAGAGGGGAAATTTTATTTAAATTGCATCTATTAATCTTTTTATCTGAAACTTTGTACACTTTTCCACTTTCAAAACCTATTTTAAGTACAGCAAATTAAAACTGTCATAGTAAAAAGTATTACAGTGAAATTGTTAGAGTATTAATGGAACAAACCCAGTTTCCCTCTCTTGACACAGTTATTAGGAACGATTGCTTCAGTGGTTTAAGAATTAAAAAGTTATGTTTGTTTGAACACCCTGTCAGAACCGTCATTTTCAGTATGATAAATTCCCGTACTGTTGTGTTTTCCGTGTGCTTTGGAACCTTCATAGAACACACTTTTTTTGGAATGTATTTGATAAAGTTTAAACATTGTTTTCACCTCAATGTAGAAATACAGTGGTTTTGATTTTTTTCTTTTAGTGCTGACAAAATAAAATACTCATTTTTGCATAAAAAGTTTCCTTATCCTTTTGCAGAATAAATTTTGTTTACTCTTTATACCAAAATTCAGTGAAGGCATTCTACAAGTTTTGAGTTAGCATTAAATTTTAATATTTACTATTGCTACATTGTATAATTGAGTTTTAAATAATTCCCAGCTCATGACAATGCATTCCCTTTGCAAGAAACTGTTTGGCTTTCAAATTACCAGGCATAGATAATGGACAATAAAAAGTTGCTGTGTAAGGGAAATACAGCCTAAATTGTTTCTGAAAGCCAGAAATGATAACAAAGTTCAGTCATGCCAAAGTGAAATACTTTCTAGTGCCAGCTTTAACTTAAGTCATACTTTTTACAGGGACATATACAGAAAATTATAGGAAACAGGTGTAAATTTTGCTCCATATTTAATGTAGAAGGTTATAGAATTTTCTCTTTTCAATCGCATTCAACCAAAAATTTCTCATAAAAGACTAATTTCTGTGTAAAGATTAGGGGCCGGGTGTGGTGACTCATGCCTGTAATCCCAGCACTCTAGGAGACTGAGGTGGGCAGATCACTTAAACTCGGGAGTTTGAGAACACTCTGGGCAACATGGAAAAAACCCATCTCTACCAAAAATGCAAAAAATTAGTCGGGCATAGTTGTGCACCTGCAATCCCAGCTATTCAAGAGGCTGGGGTGGAAGGATCCTTTCAGCCTGGGAGGCAGAGGTTGCAATAAGTCTAGATCATGCCACTGCACTTCAGCCTGGGCAAAAAAGCAAGACTCCATCTCAAAAAAAAAAAAAGTTACTTAAACCTAAGAAAACTATTAAATGGCTCTCAAAATTATTGCATCAATTTAAGATTCATAGTGGTTGAAGAGCACATATGCTCATCTAAGGTGAGGCAACCTTTAGACTTACCCTCACAGCCCAATCTGGTGCTGGATTTTGTCTGGGGGTTATAAATAAGGGTGAATCAGAAGACTTTGTACCTATTTCTGGCACTCCGACCTGACACCACTAGTTCAAAGAACTAAAGAAGTTAGGTTATTTGGCTGGGTGCGGTGGCTCAGGCCAGTAATCCCAGCACAATGGGATGCCGAGGTGGCTGGATCACGAGGTCAGGAGATCAAGACCATCACGGCCAACATGGTGAAACCCCATCTCTACTAAAAATACAAAAATTAGCGCACCTGTAGTCCCAGTTACTTGGGAAGCTGAGGCAGGAGAATTGCTTGAACCTGGGAGGCGGAGGTTGCAGTGAACAGAGATTGCACCACTGCACTCCAGCCTGGCGACAGAGTGGGACTCTGTCTCAAATAAAAAAAAGAAAAGAAAGAAATTAGGTGGTTTCCAGAATTGAGCTAAGAAGGCCAGAATAAAGTAGTAGCTGTTTTTGAAACAGAAATAGATCAGTTCCTGGCTTTGGGGTTAGTGATTAGATCAACAAATATTTTCCTTTCTGCGTTTCCTTCCTTTCATTTTCTTGGGCTGTCGTAAAAATTTTCGTGAGGAAAAAAAACTGTTAGGATTTTCTCTTTGCCTCACATTTGAGGTGTTATGAAAGACACTGATTATGTAGGAAGCTGAGATAAAAGGGTAACTTGAGTCTAGGAGTTTGAATCCAGCCTGGACAACATAGCAAGACCCTGTATCTTAAAAAAAGAAAGGAAGAAAGTGACTAGGAAACACTGGCTTTTTGTTTTGGTTTTTGTGTGGTAATATAATGAAAGCAATTTTCCTATCAGAGCAAATTACCAGATTTTTTAAATTCCAGTTTTACTCTTAACTTTCTGTAAAACTGAAAGATGTTTTAGTATTTCAATAACTTCCAAGAAATACTTCAAAACTGAATTTTCAAAATCATTATTAAATAACTAAATCTATTATATATATAGTTTGTGTGACCAAAAAGTAAAATATAGAGTTGATGAAAAATACTACATTTTTTCTGGTGTACTTGTATCATAATTGTTGAGATTAATAAATTTCTTTCCCCTCTAAGCTCTATTTCAAGCTTAAATATGTCCTATTTAGTGAGACTTAGAAAGTTTTGAAATTCTACCCCCTACACATATACTCGTAATTCCATTTAATTGCATTCTTGAGAATTACTTTGTATGACAAACAAAACTTAGGGACTATTTTGAAATTTTATTAAAGTAATGATGAAAGCAAAATTTAACACAGAAGTATATATATATACACACACACACACACACTATATATATATATATATAACTATATATGTATATATATATATATATATACTATATAGAGAGAGAGGTTGTATTAAAACTACATGTTTAACTCTCCAATACAAAATATACACATCCATTACAAGAATCACAAAACTTATATCTATAAGGACTCTTTAAACTCCAGAAGCAAAAAAAAAAATTGCCAGTTTACCCCATGAGAATCAAAATTGCAATTTAAAAAAACTTTTTACAAATGAATTTTAGATACAGGCATTCTTTAACCTTAATATTTAAATTTCAAAATTATATAGAATTAATCCAAATCATATAGCAAAGAATTCTGAAAACTGAATGCACAATTGGTCACATGATCTTTAATGATCTGTACACTACCATCCTGCATATTGGTTTCTTTTATGCTGTCAAATCCAGGTATATTGTGAACTACAGTTTTGTTCAATAATGAAGATAGGTGATTTCCATCTATTTCTTTCTCTTCAGTTATTACTAGCTCGTTTAAGTTACCTTTTTCCTCACGTGAGCAAGTAGCACTTTTTTCTTTTATAAATTCAGATTGCATTTTTGACTCAGGTTGCTGAGCTTTTCCAAGTATCATTTGAGAAACATCAAGAGATTCTTGTTGAAAGCATGTAACTGAACCAAAGCTATCTATTTGTAGTGCTTTAACTGCTACAGATGAATCAGAATTAGTTGTAGAGGTTTTACAATGTTCTATATATTCCTTTTCAGTTAGATGACTTTCTTCATTTATGCTTTCTTCCTTTGCTTGTAGCTGATCAGAGTTACTACATTCTTGCAACTGTGTCAAGAGAAATAACAAATTAATAATTCTTTGAAATAATACAGAATTGTAGTAACTGCTAGAAATAAAAATTTTAACAGTTGTGAAGTAATAGCCCTCACAGACCTGCAGGTATACCTCCAGGTCTCTCTGTCAAAGTCATCCTCCAGTGTGAGCATGGTGGCTCATGCCTGTAATCCCAGCACTTTGGGAGGTCAAGGTGGGTAGATCACTTAAGGTCAAGAGTTCGAGACCAGCCTGGCCAACATGCTGAAATCCCATCTCTACTAAAAACACAAAAATTAGCCAGGTGTGGTGATGCACACCTGTAATCCCCTTTACTCGGGAGGCTGAGGCAGGAGAATCACTTGAACCTGAAAGGCGGAGGCTGCACTGGGCCAATTTCGTGCCACTGTATTCCAGCCTGGGTGACAGAGTGAGATCTTGTCAAAAAAAGAAGGAAAGAAAGAAAGAAAAA
>NW_016107673.1:414904-416400 GCF_001604975.1 Cebus imitator
TTTTTTTTAGAGACAGTCTCGCTCTGTCACCCAGGCTAGCATGATCTCTGCTCACTGCAGCCTCTGCCTCTTGAGTTCAAACGATTCTGCCTCAGCCTCCCAAATAGACAGGATTACAGGAAAGTACCACCATGCCCAGCAATTTTTTGTATTTTTAGTAGACACAGGATTTCACCATGTTGCCAAGGTGGGTCTTGAACTCCTGACCTCAGGTGATCACCACCTGCCTGCCTCGGCCTCCCAAAGTGCTGGGATTACAGGCGTGAGCCACCATGCCCAGCCTACCAGCAGTCATATTTTAACATTGTAAACCTGGCATTAATATCCGGATTATATTCTTTCACAACAGTAATCCACACTTTTCAACATGGTCTACAAAACTCTTTAACAGTTATTCTTTATTTTCTTTTTTTGAGTCAGAGTCTCACTCTGTTGCTCAGGCTGGAGTGCAGTGGTGCGATCTCTGCTCACTGCAACCTCCGCCTCCCGGATTCAAGCGATTCTCCTGCCTCAGCCTCCCAAGTAACTGGGACTACAGGTACCTACCACCACACCAGGCTAATTCAATTATTCTTATAAGCACATTGTTGAATTTCTTGAATTTTCTTAAATTCCTCTAATTTTTCAGAGCCGCCCTTCTAATAACATGTCTGTCAATTGTGGTAGTTACTAAATTATTTGCATCTTCAATACTGAAGACTATAAAAATGACTAAAATTAAGGATGAATTAAAAATAATGTACAAATTGCATAACATAGTTCCCATGGTTTGAGAGTCAAAAAAAGCCGTGTATGTCCCTGCACTAGTACTCAAACTTCCTAAATGTTAGTTTCTCTTTGTTCCTCAATGTAGGATTATTTGGGGATTAAATGAAATAATGTGAAAATAAACAGCAAAGTGTTCAGCACATTGTAAATACACAGACAAAAGGCTTTGCTTAGCCAGGCGAGGTGGCTCACTTCTGTACTCCTAGCACTTCAGGAGGCCAAGGTGGGTGGATCACGAGGTCAGGAGATCGAGACCATTCTGGCTAACATGGTGAAACCCCATCTCTACTAAAAATAAAAAAATTAGCCAGGCGTGGTGGCATACGCCTGTAGTTGCAGCTATTTGGGTGGCTGAGGCAGGAGAATCCCATGAACCTGGGAGGCAGAGGTTGCAGTTTGCCGAGATTATGCCACTGCACTCCAGCCTGGGCGACAGAGGGAGACTCCCATCTCAAAAAAAAGAAAACAAAAAGGCCAGGCACGGTTGCTCAAGCCTGTAATCCCAGCACTTTGGGAGGCCGAGGTGGGCGGATTACGAGGTCAAGAGATTGAGACCATCCTGGCCAACATGGTGAAACCCCGTCTCTACTAAAAATACAAAAATTAGCTGGGCATGGTGGTGCACGCCTATTGTCCCAGCTACTCGGCAGGCTGAGGCAGGAGAATTGCTTGAACCCGGGAGGCGGAGGTTGCAGTGAGCCGAGATTGCACCACTGCACTCCAGCCTG
>NW_016107673.1:421940-428918 GCF_001604975.1 Cebus imitator
AAAAAAAAAAAAAAAGAAAGAAAAAAAAAATCTTCTGTGGCCATCACTGAAGCAAGAGTGGCCAAAATGAAGATCAATCACTTTTTGACTTCTGACCAAAGCAAGAATCACAAAAGGCATTTCAGTGCACCTTCCCACATTTCCAAGTATTATGTCTTCCCCTCTTTCCAAAGAGCTGTGAGAGGAGTACAACATGCAATCCATGCCCATCTGAAAGGATGACGAAGTTGTACAAAGACACTATAAAGGTCAGCAAATTGGCAAAGTAGTCCAGGTGTACAGGAAGAAATATGTCATCTACATTGAACGGATGCAGCAGGAAAAGGCTAAGGGCAAACTGTCCACATAGGCAACCCCGGCAAGTTGGTTACCACCAGGTAACAATGGACAAAGACCGAAAAAAGATCCTTGAACGAAAGCCAAATCTCGCCAATCAGGAAAGGAAAAAGGCAACTACAAGGAAGAAACAATTGAGAAGATGCAGGAATAAAGTAATCTTACATACAAGCTTTGATTAAAACTTGAAACTAAGAGAAAAAAAAAAAGACAACATCACTATGCCCAGCCATTATGTACATTTTGTTTAAAGTTATGACATTAAGAAATCAATAATTTGTTAGGCTTTAACTCTGTAACTCTCTGCTTAGTTATTCTGCTATAGAGCCCACCAAATTCCTTACCTTTGCATTAATTTGAATCTTATTATCTGTAATCTGAAGAACTTCAATTAATGGTGGGGTTGAGGACATAGACTGTTTGAAAGGAGAGCTCAGGACATCTTCAAGAAACTCATTAACATTTTCTTCATTGACAAATAACCTTTCCTAAAATATAAAGGGAAAAAATACTCTGCCTTATAAGTCATACCTGACACAGTTGTATCTCAAAGCAGCTCAGAAGAATTCTCAACATTGTTCAGAGTTACACTTTTTAAAATGTTTATTTTAGTGTTATTCCTGTGAGCTGTCTTGGAAAAATTTAAGTTTGGTATTGTACAGAGCAATAAGAGTTGAACAAACATAAATGTATAGGAAAAGAACCTAAAAGAAAGAGGTCTTGGTACTTTTTCTATTAAATCTGACCTTTTAGTATTTCTTTTTTTTTTTTTTTCTTTTTTGAGACATAGTCTTACTCTGTCACCCTTCCTGGAGTGTAGGGCGCAATCTCGGCTCACTGCAACCTCCGCCTCCCAGATTCAAGCAATTCTCCTGCCTCAGCCTCCTGAGTAGCTGGGATTACAAGTGACCACCACCATATCTGGCTAATTTTTGTATTTTTGGTAGAGGCAGAGTTTTACCATGTTGGCCGGGCTGGTCTTGAACTCCTGACCTCAAGCTAACCACCTGCCTCAGCCTCCCAAAGTTCTGGGATAACAGGCATGAGCTACCGCGCCTGGTCCCTTTTAGTATTCCATAAGAATAACATTGTCTCAGCTGGCTCACGCCTGTAATCCCAACACACTGGGAGGCTGAGGCAGGCGGATCACCTGAGGTCAGAAGTTCAAGACTAGCCTGGCCAACATGGTGAAATCCTATCTCTACTAAAAATACAAAAATTAGCTGGGCATGTTAAAAGGCACCTGTTATCCCAGCTACTCAGGAGGCTGAGGCAGAAGAATTGCTTGAACCCAGGAGGCAGAGGTTGCAGTGAGCCTAGATCACGCCACTGCGCTCTAGCCTGGGGAATAAGAGCAAGAATTCACCTCCAAAAAGAAAAAAAAGATAAAGAAAAGAATAACATCGTGTCTAGGACTGTAAATGGGCTCCCAAATACAAAATTTAATTCAGCCTTAGAACATTTCCTAATGAGGTAGCTAAGAAATGCACATAAAAGGATCTATTCAAATTTTGTGTGACCAGTTTGCATTTTAGTTCTTGGCCAGGTAATAGCCAATTACAGTGTTTTATTTAAAAGAAGGGGTGTTATTTGTTTGCTTGTTTGTTTTTTTGTTTTGTTTTGTTTTTGTTTTTGTTTTTGTTTTCTGAGACGGAGTTTCACTCATGTTACCCAGGCTGGAGTGCAATGGCGCGATCTCGGCTCACCGCAACCTCCGCCTCCTGGGTTCAGGCAATTCTCCTGCCTCAGCCTCCTGAGTAGCTGGGATTACAGGCACGAATCACCATGCCCAGCTAATTTTTTGTATTTTTGGTAGAGACGGGGTTTCACCATGTTGACCAGGATGGTCTCGATCTCTTGACCTCGTGATCCACCCGCCTCGGCCTCCCAAAGCGCTGGGATTACAGGCTTGAGCCACCGCGCCCGGCCTGCTTGTTTTGTTTTTGAGACAGAGTCTTGCTCTGTCACCCAGGCTGGAGTGCAGTGGCATAATCACGGCTCACTGTAGCCTTGACCTCCCAGGTTCAAGTGATCCTCCCACCTCAGCCTCCAGAGTGGCTGGGACCACGGGGCCATGCCACCACTCTCAGCTAATTTTTGTATTTTTTGTAGAGACAGAGTTTTGCCATGTAGCCCAGGCTGGCCTTGAACTTCTGGACTCAAGTGATCCATCTGCCTTGGCCCCCCAAAGTGCTGGGGTTGCAGGTGTGAGCCACCACCACACCCAGCCCTTTTGCTGTTTGTTTGTGAGACAGGGTCTCACTTTGTTGACCAGGCTGGAATGCAGTGACACAATCATAGCTCACTGTAGCCTTGACCTCTCTGGCTCAAGCAATCGTCCCACTTGTGCCCCCAAGTACTGGGTACGTGGGACTACAGCCACATGCCACAATGCCCAGCTAATTTTTACATTTTTTGGGCCAGGTGTGGTGGCTCACACCTGTAATTCCAGCACTTTGGGAGGCCGAGGCGGGTGGATTACCTGAGGTCAGGAATTCGAGACTAGCCTGGCTGACATAGTGAAATCTGTCTCCTAAAAATGCAAAAATTAGCTGGGCATGGTAGTGTGTGCTTGTAATTCCAACTACTCGGGAGGCTGAGACAGGAAAATTGCTTGAACCCGTGAAGCAGAGGTTGCAGTGAGCCGAGACTATACCACTGCACTCCAACCTGGGTGACAGAGTGAGATTCTGTCTCAAAAATAATAATAATTTTTTTTTTTTTTTTTTTTTTTTTTTACATTTTTTGTAGAGACAGGTTTCACTTGGTTGCCCAGGCTGGTCTCCAACTCCTGGATTCAAGCTGTCCTCCCACCTTGGCCTCCCAAAGTTCTGGGATTATAGGCATGAGCCAAGATTATAGGCACCCAGCCAAGAAGTGTATTATATTTTTAAGCACTGGGAAACTCTAGTGTGACATTAGCAAACTGTATAATTATTAATAAGAATGAAGTAGAGAGCATATATTCAGGGCAACTTGAATCTGTGCTCCAGAGAAAAGGTAAATTATGAAAAACATTAGGCTGCACACAGTGGCTCATACCTGTAATTCCAGCACTTTGGGATGCTAAGGCGGGCAGATTGTTTGAGGCCAGAAGTTCGAGACCAGCCTGGCCAACATGGCAAAACCCCCTACAAAAAATACAAAATTTAGCTGGGAGTGGTGGCATGCACCTGTAGTCCTAGCTACTCCAGAGGCTGAGGTGGGAGGATCACTTGAGCCTGGAAGGCTGAGGCTACAGTGAACATTGATCGCACCACTGCACTCCAGCGTGGGTGAGACAGAGCAAGACCCTGTCTCCAAAAACAAAATTAAAAATGATGCAGATGTCAAGATGCTGACATGAAAAGATTTCCAAACTATTACTAGGAAATGCAAAAATCACTTTTTTACCTGAATCCCAAACACAAAGCAATTTGTTCATGTCAAGTGAATACAGGTATATAGTTAGGGTGTGGGGGAATAACCATATTAACCATATTTAAAATTACTTAATTTATAAAAGCAGTTCATTTTTGCCCCAAATAAACTATTTTCATTGGTACTTTCATTTCAGCAATTTTTTTTCTTCTTTTTTTTGAGATGGAGTCTTGCTCTTTTTTTTTTTCTCCCCCCCCCCGGCTTTTTTCCTTCATAGTGGCATGATCTCTATTCACTGCAGCCTCCGCCTCCCGGGTTCAAGCTATTCCCCTGCCTTAGCTTCCCAAGTAGCTGGGATTACAGGTGCCCACCACCATGCCCATCTAATTTTTGTATTTTTAGTAGAGACAGGATTTTACCCTGTTGGCCAGGCTGGTCTTGAACTCCTGACCTTGTGATCTACCTGCCTCAGCCTCCCAAAGTGCTGGGATTACGCCTGGCCCAATGTCAGCAAATTTTATAATTACAAAATAAATGCAGCTCATTATTTGGTCTAAATAGGTGGAAAATATCAGAAAGAAACAAGTTTCAAGTTCTCTTTCATTGAGAACATATATTCAGGGCAACTTGAATATGTGTCTACTGGGTTGTGGTCCTCTATTTTGGCCCAAATAAATTCTCTACATATATATTTATATCTCTTCCATTAAATAGTACTTAAAATTGTGAAAACCTACCAAACAAAAGTCAACCTTGGGAATAGCAAAATTTTACATTTAGAGTAATTGGCCTTGTTATTATTTAAAGATCCAGAATAACACTGCGTTACAGAAGCATCCCCATCAAAAGCATTTCTAAGGTTCATGCCTCTGGAAAAAGACATCATCTTTGAATCATTACAAATAATACACCAAATTTTTTTTAGTTAATTCAAGGAAGATATAATGGAAATGGCTGATTAAAATAGAGAAGATTTGCATAAACTTGCCTTCTCACTCTAATGACTGATGAAATGACTAATGAACTGGAAAAGTTACTGATCTCAGAGGCCTGAAGATCTAGGAAAATTGTCAGTGAACATTGAAAACTTCAATTCATATATTTAGTATTTATTTGTAAAGTTCTGACCTTGAAAGCCACAAAATGCATAATGCATATAATATTATTACATTTGTTCCCCTACTCATGATTTTTTTCAAAAATTTAACACTTAAGAGCCTGGTCCAGTACAAAGTAAAGCAAAAGAGTTAGATGCTGGCCAAGTGCAGTGGCTCACACCTGTAATCCCAGCACTTTGGGAGGCCAAGGTTGGCTGATCATGAGGTCAGGAGTTTGAGACCAGCCTGACGAAACATGGTGAAACCCCGTCTCTACTAAAAATATAAAAATTAGCTGGTGTACTGGCATGTGCCTGTAATCCCAGCTATTCAGGAGGCTGCCTCTTGAACCCAGAAGGTTGAGCTGAGATCCCACCACTGCACTCCAACTGGGCAACAGAGCAAGACTCCATCTTCAGGAAAAAAAAGTTAGATGCTATTGTTCCATCAGCCTTAGCAAATGTGATAATTAGGGAAGTAATGAAAAATCTATTTCAGGCTTCAAAGGTATAAAATAGTTGCCCTAATCCCATTTTCATCTAGTTTATTTGCTAAAATGTTAGCATACTTGAAAATCAGATTAAAATGTATTATTGAAAATTCTCTTAATGCTTGTCTACAAAGTTTTCTTCCCACACTGTAGGTTATTTTTATAATTACTAAAACAATTACAGGAAAACAACTGCCCTTTCCTAAATTTCCCACTTCTGATGACATAAACAGATACTCAGTTTCATATTTTATATTCTAACAAACTATCTAAGCTAGCCCAGCTATTTATTTTACCAATTTTGGAGGGTTTTCAATTAACCACTTCTCTTATAGATACCCAAACTCATAAATTACATATGTAACTTCTTAGCAAATTTTTAGAAAAACAACAGGAAAAAGTAAAATTTTCTAGTTTTGCTCATTACCCAAGCTGGAGTGCGTGGGAGGATTTTGGCTTACTGCAACCTTCACCTCCTGGGTTCAAGTGATTTTCCTGCCTCAGCTTCTCAAGTCGTTGGGATTACAGGCAAGGGCAACCATGCCTGGCTAATTTTTATATTTTTAATAGTGACTTTCCCCATGTTTGTCAGGCTGGTCTTGAAGTCCTGACCTCAGGTGATCCACCCGCCTCGGCCTCCCAAGGTGGCTCAGGCTTGTAATCCCAGGACTGTGGGAGGCCGAGGCGGGTAGGTCACCTGAGGTCAGGAGTTCGACACCAGCCTAGCCTAGCCAACATGGCGAAACCCCGTCTCTACTAATAGAAAAAGTAGCCAGGCATCAGGTGACACGCGCTTATAATCCCAGCTACTCAGGAGGCTGAGGCAGGAGAATCCTTTGAACCCATGAAGCAGAGGCTGCAGTGAGCCAAGACAGCACCGTTGCACTCGAGCCTGGGCGACAAGAGCAAAACTCCAGCTCAAAAAAATAAAATTTAAAAAAATCTTCCCAGAAGAGGTGCAGCTAACGTAGGTACTATTAGGTTCAACAAATATTTATATCACAATTGTTAAATGCTAGTCATTGTGCTAAATACCAGTAGGGACCTAAACATGATTAAAACAGATGCAAAGTGACATACTCTTAATTTAAAATAGCGCCAACGGGAGGACAATCCTGTCAAAATCTTAGACTAAAATTAAGCAGCACCATATGGCCCAAAAGGCATTTGGATATAACTGTGTAACTGGAAACGTAACTAGCCGAGTTACTTTTCCTCTTTGGAAGTAAATTATTATTATTCTCTATTTTCTAGGCTCGGAAAAAATGATTTACCAACTTCAAAGTTGCCCATTATAGAGTGCATTTTAAACTTACTTGTGTTACAAACCCCTTTTGAGACTATAACTAAAATTATAGCCCGTCTCCCTGGAAGAGATCACTCTCTCCTTTTTGCATACAATTCCAGAGATCTACTGCTCCCTAAAAGTTCATTCATGGTCTCCTTCATATTCAATGCATCTCAGAAAAACAACTGCATTCAGGGTAACTTTGAAGATTTGAAACCCATCCACCAGACACAATGCGTGTTTTTCTTCTTCTTCTTCAAAATACGTCCAACATGCACTGACATCTTTCATCATGTGCATCAATATCAAGTCATTACAAGAAAATAATGGAAAATGCTTTGTTTAGGATAAACTGAAAGGGTCCCTGTAATAGCTTTTTTTTTTTTTTTTTTTTTTTTTTTTTTTTT
>NW_016107673.1:428953-434591 GCF_001604975.1 Cebus imitator
TCTCCCAGGCTGGAGTGCAGTGGCTTGATCTCAGCTCACTGCAACCTCTGCCTTCTGGGGTCAAGCGGTTCTTCTGCCTCAGCCTCCCAAGTAGCTGCGACTACAGGCGCGCGCCACCACGCCCGGTTAATTTTTGTATTTTTAGTAGAGACGGGATTTCATCATATTGGCCAGGCTGGTCTAGCTCCTGACCTCATGATCCGCCCGCCTCAGCCTCCCAAAGTGCTAGGATTACAGGCGTGAGTCACTGCGTCTGGTCAGTAATAGAAAATTTTTAAAGTAAGATGGCATATTTCAAATATTAGGACTCTGGAAAGAACTGTTACCTCCAAAGAATCGTTGTTTACACCATAATACCATTCTCTCCAATGTCCATGGCTCTCTGGAGATTTTGCCAGTTCTATCACTGCATTGTTTGAAGAAACGCTAATCACAGGTTCTATGGTACTCAATTTATTCTCTGGAGCAAATTGCAAAAAGAAGGAATAAACTAAATCTTGTGTGGAGAAGCGTAATTTGTACCAGAGGGGACTCAGATCTCCTTGAAGACTTTGCGGCTGGATCAGAGGCACTTGAATGACCAGAGTCAGGGTTTCTTCGTCCTGATTACACAGTAACGGAGGACACAAAGGTTCCCGGCTCTCAGTTCTGGGACCACCCATGGCGCGGGCGGAGCGCTCACCTCCCGTTCCCTCCGACTCCACGCGCGTCTCCACACAGCAATTTCCGCGCGCGCTCTCTCTTCCCGCAGAAGACTCCCAGGCTTGGCCGGGAAAGGACATACAAGCGGAGCCTCCACGACCAGGTGAGCTCTCTCCTCCGGCAGATGGCTTCTCTCCGCTGCCCGGCGGCGACCCCGCGTGCCAGCTCAAGTCCTGCTCCCCCAACTCGGGGACATGCTCTTCTCCAGCGCCGGCCAGCTGGGGCGCCACCTCGGGGTCCCCCAGGGTGGTGACCCCAGAGCCTGCAGTCACAGCCACGCAGGTATCGTGGCCTCGGTCCTCGGCGCGACCTCCCGCGGGTCCCGCCTCCGCTGCGCGAGCGGAAGCGCAGGCCTGGCCGTCAGTTCCGGACAAACCCGCGGACTCTTCCGGCGCGGCTGCGGCGGTGACTGTGAGCTCCCGGCGCGCGGCCGGCAGCACCACTGGCAGCGTCACCACCAGCTGCCGCCGGGCCTTGTTAAACTGTGCCGTGCCGCGGCCGTCGTCCACTGGGTACGGGAGCGAGAGCCGCAGCCGGTAGTCGGGTTTCCTCGAGTCGAGGCACAGCAGCTTTCCCGTCACCTCCAGCGCCGCCTGCTCGGCTGAGCGCAGCAACGGCAGTTCGATCGTGACCACCAGCTCGTGGGGCACTGGGCTCGGGACTGAGTCCCGGGAGCAGCGGTAATCCTGGAGGTCCACGTGGTGGCGCTGCACTACGCTGTAGCGAGGCTCGGTGGGAGCGGGCCGCAAGGCCGCTTCCGGAGGGGAGGGCGCCCGGGGCCCGGGGGCTGCAGAGTTTCCGGCGGCTGCCGGGTACTGGTAGGGGTAGGGGAAGTCCGGGAGAGGACCCTTCGGCTCCCCTTCGGGCCTGGCTGGGATGCCCCCGGGCAGGGGCGTGCGTAGCACCGCAGCCTCCCGGGTCCCCTTATATTTGGCCTTCAGGGTCTTGGCATTCCTGCGGTCTAGCTTCACGCCGAACTGCTTCTCGACTGCCTCTAGGGCCGTGGTGTCCAGCATCTGACGGAAGCCCTCGTGTCGCCGGGCCAGTGCGAGCGCGTCTGGATGGAAGACCACGTCGTAGACCATGTAGCGGGTTCTACTGCGCCCCGCGTACTCGCGGCCCGGCGCCAGGCTGTACGGCAGGGACCAGTGGCTGCCAGGCGCTGCGCCCTGGTCGCCCCTGGAGCCGGGCCGGCTGCTGGGTGCGCCAACCAGCGCGTTGCTGCAGACGTTCACGAAGCAGCGCCGCGCTCCGTCCAGGCTGGTGCGCAGCACATAGCCCGGCTCTGGGTGCACGAACCGCACCTCCACCCCTCGCTCACGCTCCAGCATGGTGATCTCCGCCTCGTAGCGTCGCCGGTTCTCGGGGTCGGTGAGTTCCTCGGCGTACTGGGAGAACATTCGCCGGAACTCCGGGTCCTGGAAGGCGGAGGTGAGTCGCTGGACCTCCTCTCCGCTCAGGTCCAAGTCCTCCAGCGACGAGGAGGCCGCCGCTTTGGCCATACTGCCCTGTGGCTCCTCGTCCTTGGGCCAAGGGGATCAGTCTGAAACTGGGTTGAGGGATGCGCCTCACAATCTCTGGGCAGCGGAGAGTGTCGGTAACGGCTGGAAAATTGAGCAGCGCGTGCTTGTTGCCATAGTGACACCACTAACATTCGGGAGGAGGGGTAGAAATCATGGTGGAATAGTGGAAATGCCAGAAATAGCCTCTTAGTTTCTTCACCAAACCAACCCAACACCGTGCTTTCTCTGTTTTATATTCCTGTGCCATGGTACAGTTACTTCTGCAGAATAACTATTGTAGTAACTGTTATAATTTCCAGCAGTATGTACATTATCCCATTCATTGTTCACACTACTTGAAGATAAACCTCATCCCCATTTCACAAACAGAAGGATGGGATCTGAGAAGCTGGACGAAGGTCACATAGCCAGTGTATCAACAGGCTAATTCAAACCTGTTTGGCTGCTTTTCTTCACTTTGCTAAACTAACATTTCAATCTTTTTTTTCTTCTTCTTCTTCTTCTGAGATGGAGTCTCGCTCTTTCTCCCAGGCTAGAGTGCAAAGGCGTGATCTCGGCTCACTGCAACCTCCACCTCCCAGGTTCAGGTAATTGTCCTGCCTCAGCCTGCCGAGTAGCTGGGATTACAGGCACCCGCCACCACACTCTGCTAATTTTTGTAGTTTTAGTAGAAACAGGGTTCCACCATGTTGGCCAGGCGGGCTTGAACTCCTGACCTCAGGTGATCCGCCCGCCTCAGGCTCCCAAAATGCTGGGATTACAGGTGTGAGCTGCGGCGCCCGGCCAACATTTCAGTCTCAGTGTTCCTCCTTTGCATTTTCTGGCGATTCTATTATAATATTTACCCAGTAAAAACTCATTTGGGGCAAGACATATGGGCAGGCTATTCATAAATAATTACCAGTGGCCCATGGACTTATAAAACTTTAACTTCATCTATAATAAAATGCAAATATACCACATGTAAACTACCAAAATAGGAAGATTCTTACAACTACTGTATTTCCTTAGGGTGGGAACAGACTTTAGTAAGATCATTCTAGAGAGCAGTTTTGCAATTGTATCAATACCATTTAATTATTTACATATGTATGTATGTATTTTTGAGACAGGTTCTCACTCTTGCCCAGGCTGGAGTGCAGCTTCAACCTCCTGGGTTCAAGCAGTCCTGCCTCAGCCTCCCAAGTAACTGGCACTACAGGTATGTGCCACCATGCCTGGCTAATTTTTTTAAGTTTTTGTAGAGATGGGGGTCTTATTATGTTACCTATGCTGGTCTCCAACTGCTGGACTCGTGATCATCCCGCCTCGGCATCCCAGAGTGGTGAGATTACAGGCTTGAGCCTCCACACCAGTTCCAAAACATTTTTTTTTTCTTGAGGCTGAGTCTTGCTCTATTGCCCAGGCTGGAGTGCAGTGGTGCAATCTCAGCTCACTGCAACCTCTGCCTCCTGGGTTCAAGCATTTCTCCCTGCCTCATCCTCCCAAGTAGCTGGTATTATAGTCACCTGCCACCCTGTCCGGCTAATTTTTGTATTTTCAGTAGAGATGGGGTTTCACCACGTTGGCCAGGCTGATCTCCAGCTCCTGACCTCAGTTGATCCGCCCACCTCAGTCTCCCAAAGTTCTGGGATTACAGGCGAGAGCCACTGTGCCTGGCCCTGGTTACAACTGTTTTCTCATTTGCCATATGCCTTCTCATTTTCTGGTGTTTAAAAATCACCGGGACCGAGGTGGGGGGATCACGAAGTCAGGAGATCAAGACCATCCTGGCTAACACAATACTCTTAGAACATTCTTAAGGTAACATCATTTATGATACTAAAGATTTGAGAAGAATCTACAAATTCAACAATGAAACTGATTGAGCAGGTTTTGGTAGAGGACACCACAGTATTTTGTGCAACCATTCAAAATGATCTTAGGGAATTATATTCATTTACTGGAGTCGTTATTTATTAATTGGTAATTGGTCAATTCAGTGATCGTTATTTATTAATTGGTAATTGGTCAATTCAGTGATCATTTTTCTGTTCTCAGCAACATTTAACACAGTTGATGTTGGCATTACCTCAGTAACAAGACACTTTCCAGATTTCTATCTCATCAGTCACTCTCATAGTTTTGCTCTGTAGTTATCTACTTCTTTTCAGCTTCAATGTGGAAATGCCCCAAAACTGGGACCTAATCTCTTCACATCTATACTCTCCTTCAGAAATATGTTTACACTCACATTCAGGTTTTAAACTACTATATCTTGGAATGGAGCAATTCTCACAAAAAATAAAAAAGACCTCCTATATCCAGCTGTACATTTGAGGTGCCAATTTGAATCATTAATGCATAAGCCACTCAAGCTTGAAATGACCAAGATCAGAATTCCTGACTCTTCTTTTCCCAAACCACTGCCTCATCTTACGGTCTCTTGGAAGCATTCAAAGCAGTTGACTGCCCCCTCAAAACACATTTTTTTCATATTTTGTGGAACTCCAAGCTCTCCCATTTTCCTCCTCCTCTATGCTCCTGCCAGTTCTGCAAATGTGGGAGTCACCCAAGGCTTTGTTCATCAGTCCTCTTACCTAATCACATTTCTTCCAAGATGTCTATCTAAGCCTATCGTTTTAAACGCCATCTATGTTCACATTAGTCGTTTCAACAGATGTTTATTGTGTGCGTATTGCACTTATATGGGTAATTAACAAGGATGTCAAGCAGTTGGCATTTTTCTTTTTTTTTTTTTTTTTTTTTTTGAGACCGAGTCTTTGTTGCCCAGGCTGGACTACAATGGCACGATCTCGACTCACTGCAACCTCCATCTCCTGGGGTCAAGCTTTTCTCCTGCTTCAGCCTCCCGAGTATTTGGGATTACAGGCGCCCACCTCCATGCTCAGCTCATTTTTGTATTTTTTAGTAGAGACAGGGTTTTACCATGTTGGTCAGGCTGGTCTCAAACTCCCGACCTCAGGTGATCCACCCACCTCAGCCTCCCCAAAGTGCTGGGATCACAGGCATGAGCCACCACTGCTGGCTGGGTTTTTTTTTTAAAACCATGGTTTATATTGGGTATTTTCTTGTTTTAGGGTGTGGCTCTCCCATTTGAAAAGGTAAATAAACATCATGAAATCTAGGACCTTGCCTTTCTGGTTTACCACTGGATACTCTGATGCCTAGAACATTATTGGGCAGGCAGATGAATTAACATAGTAAAGAAAAAAGCAAGTTTAGTATGTATAGTATGATCCCAAAATATTTTTGTAGGAAAAAGTTTATGCATAGGGAAAAATCTGGAAGCATATTTACCAAAATATTAACAATATTTCTGATAGTAGAATTGCAGGTCATTAAAACTTTTTTCTGTGTTTGCTTATATTTTATATATATACATATATATATATATAATTTTTTTTTTTTTT
>NW_016107673.1:435961-443481 GCF_001604975.1 Cebus imitator
AAAAAAAAAAAAAAAAAAACATGACTTTTGGAGGGAGAAGCTCCTAAGTATTAGATCCATTCTCAGTTATTAACCCCTCTATGCAGTCTTATCCAATCCTTCCACAAATCCTGCATTTGCTCTCTTTAGATGCCATTTGCTGTCTTTATTGGGAAGTGGAGGTCCAGAGATGGCTGAGACCTACAGACGTAAGTGAAACATTGTGATATTACATGCCAAATCCTAATACGTAACAGCTTCATGAAACAAAACTTTATGCACTGGAATTTTCTATTCTGCTGAGACTCATTAATATTTCAACTCACTGATCAGTTTGACCTTCAGTTTGAAACACTACTCTAGATAAATGATCTTATATAGCTCCAGTAGCATGTTCAGTAAGGAAGTAGAGGAAGGTAAGACGATACCATGCTGGTCAAGTGCCCCTGGGCTCCAGTCAGATAACCCAACATCAACTCTGCTGCAACCCTTACCAGCTGTGTAACTTTGGGCAACTTATTTAACCTCCCTATGCCTGTTTTCTTCATGTATAACTAAAGGTAATAGTGAACCTAATGAGGAATAAATTTCACAGTGAATAAGCACTTAGCACAGTGCCTAGCATAGTAAACATTTAATACATGTTTGGAGCAATGGTCCTGTAAACCTTTCCACAACCCCCCGGCCCTTCTTTAATTCAGAAAACCTATCTAAAAATGAAGCCCAAAGTGTCAGCACAAGAAAAACAATAAAAGTGGAGCTTCAATGGTTGACTAGAGTGGGTAGAGGCCTTGGCTACAGAGAAAACGCATGTATGTGCACAGGATCAGAATGAAATATCCCATTTTAATTTCACCTTTCCTGCTCTGAGCTACCCATTACAAGAGGTTATTCACAGATGGTGGTAAATGATTGCGGCTCACCTGATTTTGCTTAATAGGGATATTTTATGGACCACAAAATTAAATTCCTGTGCCTATAAGGCAGAGAAAACAGTTCATGAGCACAATCCAGTCTGTAAGCATGTCTTCTTGGGTTGCAATTTTTTTGGGTTGCAAACTGCAGTTTAAATTAGTGCTTGCGAAGTCAGGATATTGTCCCGAAAAATCCAGATTTCTGTAAAATGGCCCCATAGGCCTGGTTTCCTGCATGGCTGCAGGTGGCTAAAAAATGCTTCATTTGGTCTGTGCAGTCTCCGGCATTCTGTGGGTTCCCTACAAAGACCACATGTTTGCTTTCCTTGTAGAGTTGTGTTAACAATCTGGCTCCTGCTCTGAGGTGCACCTTCACTTGATGAGGGTGCCTGATAAACAGATTGCCGCAGTGAGATCAGCTGGGCTTCACCTGATTAAACACCGAGTTGAGAACACGCTGTCTCTATTCTTTACCAAAGCAAAGTCCAGACACTCTTTCACACTGGCTCCTCTGCTATGCCTTCTTACAGACCTTGGCTTTCTTTTCTGTCTCTGGATGATGTTAATCCTCACCTGGTTCTAGCTCCTGACTTACCTTATTCTGATTGCCTGCTTCTGGCAACTTACTGCTCTGAGTTAACTGCCTTGCTCCACTTCACTTCATCTCGTTTAACCCCTCAATGCACCCTATTTTCACTATGTTCTTGAAAAGATCTCAGAATACCTCTGCTTTAATTATAAAAGCAATTATGTATCCAGTGAGTGAGAGGACACCGAGATTTCCATTTCCATTTATAAACTGCCCATCATCACTCATATTTAGCTCTGAGTCTCATAACTGGACCAGCAGCCTTGCATGTCTATTTTACTTCCACTTTCTAGGCCCAAACTGTTTAAATTTATGCCTTAATTTCATCTGTAAACTTGAATTTTACCAGGTTATTCTTGAAATTAAAACTAAACCTCTTCTAACATTAGGTTCCTTCTAACATTCTCCCAGTTTTCCATCCCTAAACCGCATATCAGATCATCATGTCCTCCTTGCTGCTAAATTCACTTATCACTGCATTCATATTAAATTTCCTTGACGTATGCCTCCTTCACTGTGTCATTTTTATATTTTGTTATTAGTACCTTTTCTCTCAAAAGCTAATTCTCTCTGAAAGCAATGTCTTCCAGTCTAGGCTCTTTTTTTTTTTTTTGGTAGACAGAGTGAGACTCTGTCACCCAGGCCTGGAGTACAGTGGCCTGATCTTGGCTCACTGCAACCTGCGCCTCCTGGGCTCAAGCAATTCTCTAATCTCAGCTTCCCAAGTAGCTGAGACTACAGGCATGCGCCATCACGCCCGGCTAATTATTGTATTTTTAGTAGAGACAGGGTTTCATCATGTTGGCCAGGCTGGTCCCAAACTGCCTTCCTTAGCCTCCCAAAGTGTTGGGATTACAGGTGTCAACCACTGCACCAGCCTATAATTTTTAATTACTTATGTTTGAAACATTCTTTGCACCTCTATCTAACAACTTTCTATCATGCAAATTCATTTCTGGGCTGCTGTTTCATCAATTCCATAAACTACATGCTAAGTAAAGGGGTGATGTTGAGTGATTACGTACAAAATAACATACTGCTATGGTTTGAATGTGTCTCTTAAAAAGCATGTAATAAAAACTTAATCCCCAATGCAACAGTGTTGGGAGGTAGAAAGGACCTAGAAACAAGAAGAGGTGCTTAGTCCGTGAGGATGGAGTGAGGGATTCAGGTCTTTATCCTAGGAGTGGGTTCATTATCTTGGGAGTAGTTTCCTTATAAAAGGGTAAGTTTGGTTCACTTTTCTCTCTCTCTCACTCTTTGCCCTTCTGCTATGGAATGTATAGTAAAAAGGCCCTTGCTAGATGCTGTCCCCTCAAACCTAGACTGACCAACCTCTAGAACAATGAAGCAGTAAATTTCTGTTCATTGCATGTTACCCAGTCTGTCTGGTATTCTGTTATAGCAGCAATAAAATAGACTAAGACACACACTGATTCAAAATAAACATTGTCATCTAAATGTAAAAACAATGGGAACTATGTTTTTAAATTTCCAGTGCCAAAAGATAATCATGTAATGAATATCATACTGATATCATGAAGCAAAGGTTTTCACTATCATTAGAATAAATTCTGTGACTTGAATGGGAAAAAATTTTTGCAATCTACCCATCTGACAAAGGGCTAATATCCAGAATCTACAAAGAACTACAACAGATTTACAAGAAAAAAACAAACCCATTCAAACGTGGGCAAAGGATATGAACACTTTTCAAAAGAAGGCACTTATGAGGCTTACAAACATATGAAAAATGCTCATCATCACTGGTCCTTAGAGAAATGCAAATCAAAACTACAGTGAGATACCATCTCATGCCAGTTAGAATGGCGATCATTAAAAAATCTAGAGACAACAGATGCTGGAGAGGATGTGGAGAAATAGGAACACTTTTACACTGTTGATGGGAGTGTAAATTAGTTCAGCCATTGTGGAAGACAGTGTAGCAATTCCTCAAGGACCTAGAAATAGAAATTCCATTTGACCCAGCAATCCCATTACTGGGTATATATCCAAACGATTATAAATTGTTCTGTTATAAAGACACATGCACACGCATGTTCATTGCAGCACTGTTTACAATAGCAAAGACCTGGAACCAACCTAAATGCCCATCGATGACAGACTGGACAAGGAAAATGTGGCACATATACACCATGAAATACTATGCAGCCATAAAAAATGATGAGTTTGTGTCCTTTGTAGGGACATGGATGAATCTGGAAACCATCATTCTCAGCAAACTGTCACAAGAACAGAAAATCAAACACCACATGTTCTCACTCATAGGTGGGTGTTGAACAATGAGAACACATAGACACAGGGAGGGGAGCATCACACTAGGGTCTGTTGGTGGGGGGAATTGGGGTGGGACAGTGGGGAGCAGGGAGGTTGGGGAGGGATAACATGGGGAGAAATGCCAGATATTGGTGACGGGGGGATGGAGGCAGCAAGCCACATTGACATGTATGTAACTGCAACAATCCATGTTCTGCACATGTACCCAGAACCTAAAGTGCAATAAAATACATATATATATATTTTAAAAAGAATAAATTCTGTGACTTAAAAAGCAATTTGAAAATTGCAGAATATACTATTAGGGCCCTTATGGTGATTAAATTAAAAAAAAAAAAACCTAAGTTAAACTAAAACAATGATTAAGAAATTTTTATATATGTGTGGTTTTTCTTACAATGAACACAGGGTATGATTAGTATAGAAGTAAACTTTTGATTTTAAGTGCAAATGTACAGAGCATATCTTCAGGCCAGGCACAGTGGCTTACACCTGTAATCCCAGCACTTCAGGAGGCCAAGGCAGGCAGATCACAAGGTCAGGAGTTGGAGACCAGCCAGCCTGGCCAACATGGTAAAACCCTGTCTCTACTAAATATACAAAAATTAGCTGGGTGTGGTGGCATATGCCTGTAATCTTAGCTACTGGGGAGGCTGAGGCAGGAGAATCACTTGAACCCAGAAGGTGGAAGTTGCATTGAGCTGAGGTCTCACAACTGCACTCCAGCCTAGGCAACAGAGCAAGACTCCATCTCAAAAAAAAAAAAGGGAAAAGAAAAAAGAGTTTATACATACTCACATATTTTTCCTCCTCCCCCTCCTCTTTTTTTTTTTTTTTCTGTGCCCACCTGCAATGCCTTGATCGAGTTAAATTTTTTTTTTTTTTTTTTTGATGGAGTCTTACTCTGTCCCCCAGGCTGGAGTGCAGTGGCGCAATCTTGGGTCACTGCAACCTCCGCCTCCCAGGTTTAAGTGATTCTCCCTGCCTCAGCTTCCCAAGTAGCTGGGATTACAGGTGCCTGCCACCACATCTAGCCAATTTTTGTATTTTATTTGTTTTTAGTAGAGACAGGGTTTCACCATGTTGGCCAGGCTGGTCTCGAACTCCTCACCTCAGGTGATCCACCCACCTCAGCCTCCCAAAAGTGCTGGGATTACAGGCATGAGCCACCACACCCAGCCCATATCCACATATTTTTCTTAAGAGACTGCAGAAAATATTTTTCCTGGAAAACTTTCTAAGGTATACCATCATATTTGTCAGTATCAAAATTTCACAAAATAAAAATGTAAGCAGAACATCCTAAAGTTTACCATAATTTTATTGTAATATCAGAATCACAAAACATACAGAATTAAACAGAAAACTGATGAATTTTCTTTCTTCAGATGGTCTTTAAGAATCTCAGAAGCCTTGAAGTTTGCTGAAAATACAAAAAAAAATTAAATCTTTGGAAACCTAAGTTGTACACTTACTACTATTTGTAGTTAATTTTTAAAAATAGGTGTAGTTAACTGATTTTAAAAAATAGGTCAATACATACACAATGTTTAAAATTCAAAAGGACACTGTAAAAAATAAGTCATCTTCATACCTCGTTTTTGCTCCCCAAAAAACAAGTAGATGTCCTTTTTTTTTTTTTTTGAGACAGAGTCTCACTCAGTCGCTCAGGCTGGAGTACAATGGCACAGTCTCAGCTCACTGCAACCTCTGCCTCCTGGGTTCAGGCAATTCTCCTGCCTCAGCCTCATGAGTGGCTGGGATTATAGGCACATACCACTATGCCCAGCTAACATTTGTATTTTTAGGAGAGATGAGGTTTCACCATGTTGGAGAGGCTGGTCTCGAACTCCTGACCTCAGGTAATCCACCTGACTTGGCCTCCCAAAAAGTGCTAAGATTACAGGCATGAGCCACCAGACCTGGCCGACAATTTATGTCCTTATAAAGGTAGTTTAATTAAATAAAAGATAGTCTAATCATATATAAGCACATGTATATGTGGGCTTATACTTTAAAAACATACAGAAGTGATAGGATATTATGCATACTTTTTACACCTTTTTTCCATTAGTAGTAAATACATTTATCTATATTTAATTCTTTAAAGCTTTGAAATTTAAGGAAATCAGAAAGTTCGGAATAAGTACAAACATTTTGATTTATAAATTTTTTTCAATTTCTTGATATGAAAACTGCATAAAAAGGCTGGACACAGTGGCTCACATCTGTAATCCCAGCATTTTGGGAGGCAGAGGCTGGTGAATCACCTGAGGTCAGGAGTTCGAGACCAGCCTGGCCAACACGGTAAAACCCTGTCTCTACTAAAAATACAAAAATTAGCCAGGTGTGGTGGAGTGCACCTGTGATCACAGCTACTTGGGATGCTGAGGCAGGAGAATGGCTTGAACCCAGGAGATGGAGGCTGTAAAATTGCCCTCCATAAAGGTTTTTGCCATTTTTTCATTCTGACCAACTACATGTGAGAATGTATATTTCCTCCACTACATCACTAATCATTGTGTTTTTAAATAAAACTATTTAAAGTCATGTTAAAATAGGATTAATTTCATCAACTTTGACTACATTTCTGTGATTAATTCCAAAATATAATTTCACAAATATTCTAACAGAAGGCTTCTTAGGACAAACTAAGTGGCAAGAACACCAGATTATTTCAATTTATCTTGAAACTTTTGTTTTCCTAAAACATAAACATCAATTTGTTTGATCTAGCATTGAAAAGATTCCCCAGTTATCAATATAAAAATCATAGTTTGGAAATTATGTCAATGCTTTCAGCATCTGAGACCACAGCAGATAAAGGAACCAACTATTTCAGTTTGACAGGGAGCATCAACTACAAGTACCATGAGACAGGGTCTTGCTGTCACCCAGGCTAGAGTGCAATGCGGACCAATCACAGCTTACTGCAACCTTGGACTCCCAAGTTCAAGCAATCTTCCCACCTCAGTCTCCCCAATAACTGTGACTACAGGTGTGGGCCACCATGCCCAGCTAATTTTTTGTATTTTTTTGTAGAGAGAGGGCCTTGCCATGTAGGCCCAGGCTGGTCTTAAACTCCTGACTTAAGCCATCTGCCCACCTCGGCCTCCCAAAGTGCTGGATTACAGGTATGAGCCATCGCAAATGGCTGCAGACTATTTTATGTCTGCAAGTTTTATGCCAAATCTTACTTTGGTAAAAGTCATTCTAACAGTGGACAAGACATATGATCCAGGCCCACAACTCTCAAAGTTGACTTAATCTTGGAGTCACAAAATCAAGTGCCCTCAGGATATCGAGCATAGACGAGAAGTGGGACTGGAGAAGAGCGTGTGTCCCTTACCTAAAGGCATTCCAAATCAGTTTCTTTATAATTTAGTCTGGGTTAGGTAAAAGCAAACACACATTATGAAGTTTTAGCTTTCATAAAACTAGGGGCTAGAATATCTATGACCTTTACGAGAGTATCTGCCTATATTCCAAGAACTAAGCTGGGCATGGAATACAGCAAGAATCAACTGTATGTAAAATAAGCAAATCCAAGAATAAAATTTGGATTATAGCACAGAATAAATGGACTTAAATCTTCCATGAGTATTGAGCAGCAAGAATATATGCATAAAAATTTTCTGAAAGAAATATATCTAAGAAACTTAATCATGGTTTCAGGATTTAGGAAGCAGAAGTATTTTTCCTTTTTTTTTTTTTTTTTTTTTTTTTTTGAGACAGGGTCT
>NW_016107673.1:443544-446011 GCF_001604975.1 Cebus imitator
GAGTCTCACTGTTGCCCGGGCTGGAATGCAGTGACCTGATCTCGGCTCACTGCAACCTCTACCTCTCGGGTTCAAGCGATTCTCCTGCCTCAGCCTGCCAAGTAGCTGGGACTACAGGCACCTGTCACCATGCCCAGCTAATTTTTTGTATTTTTAGTAGAGATGGGTTTTACTGTGTTGGCCAGGCTGGTCTCAAACTCCTGACTTCAGGTGATCTGCCTGCCTTGGCCTCCCAAAGTGCTAGGATTATAGGCGTGAGCCACCATACCCAGCCTCCTTTTCAATTTTATATTTTTAAGCATTGTTTTGAAATTGTTGTTATTTTTATTTAAATAAATACGTTTATTACCAAAAAGAAAAAGACAGTTGGGCTGTGTGTTCAAGATTATATTGTCTGACGAGAACTTCAAAGTGAGTTACTTGATTTGGTCACTTGTTCTTAACCAGAAGTGGGAGCTTTTTCAAAATATAGTTATCTGAGAAATTACATGTTAGGATGCCTGAATTCAAGGGAAATAATATTTGAAATGCCTGTTCTTTACAATTAGAAAATCATTTGCTGAGTCTGGTGTAAAATCCTGAAACTTAACATTTTTAACAGAGACTCTAGAGGATTCTGATGTGGGTGGTCTATATAGATCACCCTGTGAAAACCACTACCCAGCAGGTGATGACTTTCTTTTTTCCCACGACCTGTCTGTAACTCCAACCCTATACCATCACCAAACTCACACACAGCTCCCTCACCGTCAATTTAAGGGAAATTACCTAAGAAGCAACCATATGGAGGGCAGGGCTGATCTCTCAGAAAAATGAGACCATCATCAGGACTCAGCCTGTAAGAGAAGTGGCTCACCTCCACCACTGGCCTGAGATTTCCCCCAGAAAACAGTTATTGATCTATTTCAACACAAACGTATCATCATGTATGCACAATTCTATGTCACACAGCATAACCACATTAAGCTCAGCCAAGAACATTTCTTATGGGCCACTGTAGACATTTTCAAAAACCTCAACACACTGATAGAACCTTCCCATTTTCAGTAATTTAACACCTAGAGAAAGATCTTTCTTGCTATGTCTGTGCACACACTTACCTGTCTTCTACGGTCTTGTTGGAAGGATAAAAAACTTTGAATGAAAATCCACTTCTTGGAAAAGAGCCCTTTGGGGGAGAAAAATGCCTATAAGTGAATGCTTGAACTTTTTTTAAAAAATAATTTTTTAAACACTATATATATTGAGACAGGGTCTCACTCTCATTGCCCAGGCTGGAGTGCAGTGGGGCAATCTCACTGCAACCTCCATTTACTGGATTCAAGTGATCTTCCCACCTCAACTTCCCAAATAGCTGGGACCATAGGCACGGGCCACCACACCCAGCTAATTTTTGCATTTTTTGTGAAGACGGAGTTTTTCACTGTATTGCCCAGGCTGGTATTGAACTCCAGGGCACAGGTGATCTGCCCACCTCAGCCTCTCAGACTGCTGGGATTACAGGCATGAGCCACGGTGCCCAGCTGAATACTCATGTTTTATAAAATAATCCCTGTTTTTAAGATTAAATTCCTTGGTCATGATTTAAAATGACAAGATGTGACTATAAAGTAACATAACAGATTTTTACATGATCTTTGTACAGAGTTGTTACTATAAAATATCCCCACTTGAAGCAATAAGCTTTTGAGTTGGCTTCACCGTCTTATGCTAACAGATGAGGTTGGAAATGCTTAGGAGGAGCTCTACTTTTAGTATAAGAAATGAACAGACTGTGTAATGCTATATGCATGTGAGACAATCAGCAAGTTCAAGAAGTCTTTTCTGTCCCTCCCTCCAATGCAAATCTGGGTTTGATTCCCTTCCTATGTGCCTGTAAAGCGACTGAGCAATAATCACACATACAATTGTTTGTCTATTATGAAATTCTCAAGTTGCTGAGCAACTGTCTTTTCAGTCTTTGTGCCCTCAAGCACCAAAGCAAATGCCTAACCTATAGCAGGGATTCGTTAGTGTGAATATGTATCAAGAAAGGATGAGGTAATGTCGAAAGCTAGTTTTGAGCTTGCCCAAAAGGTATAAATAAGGTAAAAAGGACATAATGATGGTGTAGGAGGTGGCGGTTTACTCACAGGAATGAAAAGGTAGCAAATTCAGAAATAAGGTGTATTCAAATAGAGCATTAACTATGAGAAAGCCCAAAGTTAGGCCGGGCGCAGTGGCTCACGTCTGTAATCCCAGCACTTTGGGAGGCCGAGGCGGGTGGATCACAAGGTCAGGAGTTTGAGATAAGCCTGGCCGATATGGTGAAACCCCGTCTCTACTAAAAATGCAAAAATTAGCTGGGCGTGGTGGCACATACCTGTAGTCCCAGCTACTCAGGAGGCTGAGGCAGAAGAATCGCTTGAACCCAGGAGGTGGAGGTTGCAGTGAGCCGAGATCACACCACTGCATTCCAGCCTGGGCA
>NW_016107673.1:446056-449328 GCF_001604975.1 Cebus imitator
AAAAAAAAAAAAAAAAAAAAAAAAAAAAAAAAAAAAAAAAAAAAAAAAAAAAAAAAAAAAAAACCAGTAGAGAATGCCCAAAGTTTAAGGAAATATCATCACCATGAAAGACTATTTCCATGTGAATAAAAATCAAGTCATAAATTTCTAAGCAATAAAACCAAATCAGTTAACTGTGCTCATCCTTAAAGCAGAGGTACTTAACCAGGGCTACTTTGTCCCTCAGGGGACATTTGGCCAGTGTCTGGAGACACTTCTGATTGCTACATCTAGGGGATACTACTGGCATTTAGTGGACAGAGGCGAGGGATACTGCTAAAATAGCTTACAATACACAGGACCCCACAACCAAAAATTACTTGGTCCAAAACGTCGAAAGAGCCAAGGTTGATAAGCCCTGTAGTAGGGGAAGCTGGACAAACTGTGTATTTGAGGAAAGCAAAATAAGTAGAGACAGGGCATTCTCATGTTGACTAGACTGGTCTTGAACTCCTGGACTCAAGCCATCTGCCTGCTTCAGCCTCCCAAAGTGCTGGGATTACAGGCCCAGCATCATGCCAAAAGTAAGGCACGATGTTTCTAGAAATGATTCAGATGAAAACAAAAAATTATTAAAGTCTAAAATTCACAAGAATCAAGGAAGTATGCATATTAGAAATCACTAGTGGAGATAATATTTTGTTTGACATAACTGTGTTTATATCATTTTTTGTGCAGTATTTATTCTCCAAGTTCAGAAAGTCAGTCATATTTCTGTAGAAATTCTGAAGCAACCTCAAGATTCTGAAGTAATTTCAAGGTTCTACATAAAAATTAAGTAATAAAATGTGTACCAATGAGGTTTCTGCATTAATGAGGCTGAGATTTTTGGAACCTGTACAATTTAAAATCAAAATCATTCTCCAAGGACGAGTACCAACAATATGCAGGCTCTGCAGCAGTTCCCAGAAAGGAGCCCAAAGATGAGTTAGTTTGAAGAGGAGAAAATACTCTTTTGGATTTATGTTTTGGTATGCTTGTTGATATGCTTGTTTTTAAAAAAAAAAAAGTCACATTACTTTATAGTCACATACTCTACTGAAAGTTTAAAAACTTTCTGTGTATACCAAATTAATTCAGTGTGTTTCATTAATAGTATATTTTTACTTCAACAATTTTATTAAATATATATTTTAAATTAAAAATGCACTTTAATCTTGACAAATAATTAGTATATAAGATTAACCACATTCTTACAGGGTTTATGCAGAGGCATTCAGTATTGGTCAGAGTGAAAGGATCGTATTTGTCTGCAATGACAAGGAGATCAGGCAGGGGATACACTCTCAAAGCATAGTCATATGCCCAATACACTGGGCAGACATAAAGAGGTAGGGGAGTCAGGTGTCCTTGTGATAAGATAGTCTTTACAAACTACAAAAGAACACAAAACAAAGCAAACTTTAGTTCATTTGCAAAAGTGAAAATAGCTAAACAAATAATTTGAAATCAAATACTAATTACCAAAAGGAACCAGAAAATTTGAGAAACAATTAAGAAAACGTTGTCTCACAGAGCTTTGGGAAACACTACTTTAAAAATGAAATGAACTGTATTTTAGAAAAAAAAAAAATCTATGAGTTTTCATTTAATAGCATATACATCATTATGCTGCCCAGGCTGGTCTCGAACTCCTGGCCACAGGCAAGCCTCCTGAAGTGCTGGGATTACAGGCATAAGCCACTGCTCCTGGTCCAAAAAGTTTAAATATTATAAAATGAGTAATAAAAATGCTCTGTAAGATCTATTTCCATACTTCTTTAATGGGGATATATGTAACCTGGGATTAACAACTGTATGTCAGGGAACCTCAAAGCTGCAAGATAAATACTGCACATTCTTCTGATATGGACATACTATATAAAATAATCCCATACTATAACCAGTGGGATAAATAAGAACAGTTTATTAAAGCTATGTATATTAAATATACATATATTTTAAAGTATAATTTAAGAGTTTAAAAGGCAAAGCTTTTAACGCAAAGCTTGAAAGAAATTCCCTGCTTATTCTCGGCTTTTCTCTGTCCTTTAGGGTGTACACTTCAGTAGAAAGCTGAGAAACACTGATTTCACTAACAAAAATTACTGACAAAAGTATGTTCAAACTATTTTGAACCATAAATAAATGTCTTAACCCAAGGGCAAATTATTAAGTGGTTTAACAAAATTTTATATAATGCAATGTGTAAGACAGTTTAATAAAAAAGATGTTTCACTTACATGATTAGGAATAGCCAAACTGCTACTAGGAAAACGGACACAGTTTCTGCACATTTTATTTACTAAGTCTTCACGGAAGACAGTAATTTCCTGTGTACAATACTGAATTCTGAAATGAAAACAGTAGTTGAAATTTGACTTCTCCAAAAACAATGAGATAATTTTAAAGGTATACTCTCTTACAATACAACACCATTCCCACTTCCACTGTTCACCACACAAAACTTCAACCAGGGTCTGTCTATCCACTTAACAGCTATGTACTGAGCTCTTAATACATGCCTACACCATTCTAGGGATTAGCAAACTGAACCAAAAGATCCCAGCCCTCATATAGCTTACATTCTAGCAGCGAGTGGGGCTGAGAAAATAAAAAACAAACATAATTATAAAGTATGTTTCAAGATAATTAAGCACATGAGAAAAAGGAAAAGGCTAGAAAGGATAGCATATGTGGGAAGAGAGTCTAGAGGGCTGGCATATTAGTCAGATGATCAGAACAGGCAGGGCTCGTAATTTAGTGTGACTTGAGCAGAGGCGTAAAGCGGAAGAGGGACTTGGTCAAGCAGATATCCAGAGGAAGCACACTGTAGGCAAAGGGAACATATGTAGCACAGGCCCTCAGACTGGAGCTCGCCTGGCATCCTTGAGGAACAGACAGGAGGCTAGTGTGGCTGGAGTAAATGGGGAGGAGAGGGAATCAGAGAGGTAATGAGGCCAGATCACACGGGGCCTTGATTACCACTGCAAGGATATGGCTGTCACTAAATCACATGAGGGGTCCTTTTTTCTAGGATCGTGAAGGTAGACAGGATATGCCTTATGCTTTACAGGATCACTTTAACAATACGTTAAGAGTAGACTATGGCCGGGCGCGGTGGCTCACGCCTTTAATCCCAGCACTTTGGGAGGCCGAGGCGGGTGGATCACGAGGTCAAGAGATCGAGACCATCCTGGTCAACATGGTGAAACCCCGTCTCTACTAAAAATACAAAAAAAATTCAGCTGGGC
>NW_016107673.1:449533-458947 GCF_001604975.1 Cebus imitator
AAAAAAAAAAAAAAAAAAAAAAAGAGTAGACTATGGAGAGGAAGGGGTAGAAGCTGGAGACCAATTAGGAGAAGATGGAGGAGCAGGGCTCCTCAACCCCCAGGCCATGGACTGGTATCAGTCCGTAGTCTGTTAGGAAGTGGACCACACAGCAAGAGGTGAGTGGCAGGCTGCAAGCAAGCAAAGCTTCATCCGTATTTACAGCTGCTCCCCATCAGCTGCACTACCACCTGAGCTCTGCCTCCTGTCAGATCAGTGAAGGCATTCGATTCTCACAGGAGTACGAACCCTGTTGTGAACTGCACATGTGAGTGATCTAAGATGCCTGCTCCTTATAAGAATCTAATGCCTGATGATCTGTCACTGTCACTGTCTCCCATCACCCCCAGATGGGACCATCTAGTTGCAGGAAAACAAACTCAGGGCTCCTACTGACTCTGTATTATGGTAAGTTGTATAATTATTGTAATAATAGAAATAAAGTGCACAATATATGTAATATGCTTGAATCATCCTAAAATCACCCTGACCCCCTTGGGGTCTGTGGGAGAACTGTCTCCCATAAAACCAGTCCTTGGTACCAAAAAGGTTAAGGACCACTGGGGTAGAAGGTCGTGGAGGTGGAGGTATAGAAAGGTAGCAGATTCTGGATGTAATCTGAAGCTAATAGGACTTCCTGAAAAACTTTATGTGAGAAGAACCCCAAAGCTTTTGGCCTGAACAACTGGAATAATTATTGTTCAGGCCATGAAGGTGCCGTGAACTAAGATGGGGAAGTCTACAGAAGAGGTTAGGGGTACTGGTGGGAAGGAAGATCAGGAGTTCACTTAAGTTAGGATGGTGATAAGTAGGCAACTGGATACCTGAGTCTGGAGTTTGGAAGGAGGGTTGAGGTGGAAATATAAATGTGAGAGGTGTCAATACGCAGATGATACTTAAAGCCATAGGACACTAGAGAAGGCCAGCAAAGGAGTGAATGTAGGCAGAAAAGAGAAGCGAACCAAGGCTGACTCTTACAGTATTCCCACAGTAAGAATTTAGGATTACAATGGGCAATACCAACAGTAAATAAGTCATCTTTGTATTCTTCGTTTGTAACTTTTCTTAAAGGATGTCTAATAAGAATATCTATTTTTAAATCTCTTTCCATTATTCAAGCTTATGAATTCATTACCAATAAATTAAATATAGTTAAAATGTTTTCAAAGTTTTGAAAAACCTACAGCAAAATAAATTTTTTTGTATTAACAGTCAAAATTCAGAGACAGATTTTAGGAATCAAGTTAGTTTTTGTTTGTTTTGGTTTTTTGAGACAGGGTCTCGCTCTGTCACCCAGGCTGGCATGAAGTAGTGCATTCTCAGCTCACTGCAGCCTTTCCACCTACCAGGATCAAGCAATCCTCTCACCTCAACCTCTTGAGTCGCTGGTACCACAGGTGTGTGCCACCATGCCTAGCTAATTTTTGTATTTTTTGTAGAGACGGGGTTTCACTATGTTGCCCAGGCTGGTCTCAGAACTCCTGAGCTCAAGTGATCTGCCTGCCTTAGCCTCCCAAAGTGCTGGGATTATAGGCATGAGGCACCGCACCTGGCTGAGTTAATTTTTAAATGAAAGGAAAAATGTGTAACACAAAATACTAACTCTTACCTGCAAGGATTAGTAGTAAAAACTGAAAATGGTACCCTTTGTCTGAATTCATTAGTGATGCTTTCAGCAAGTGGTGGCCTAAAAAACCAATTTATGTGATATGGTTTATCTCTTTAAATTTTACAAAATTTTCTATACTGTTGCAAAAATGTGAACAAAACTTACCTTGGTAAGATGGAACCAAATCCAGGATCCTCTGGACCAGGTATAAACACAAAACGACTACTGTAGCAAAATTCAACACAATTCATTTAAAAATATTATTGTAACACTATCCAAGGGCTTAAAAACAAGTAATACCCTTTGTTTTCACTTTAAAAAGTTTAAATTTCATGCATTATAATAAATGAACTATTAAATCTCCAGACCAACACTGTTTAGTAATATAATGACAGAAGGGTTCTGTATCTGCACTGCCCAACTGAACATTTGAATTGTGGCTAGCTTAGCTGAGGGACTGAATTTTATATTTTATTTAACTTTAATTAAACTTTAAAGAGACATGTGGCCACTGACTATCATATTGGAGAGTGAAGCTCTAGACCCTTGGAGTAATGTCACAAAGAAATTCCAAATTATGGCTGAAATTATCTCTATCTCTTTCAGTACTTTTCATTATAAATCTCTAGTACCACGTACAATGTGAGGATAACTTTATCTCTTAGATCTTTTAATTTTCTCAACTTTATCTTTCTTAGTTTTGAATAATTGCTGATAAAACAAAATTCATTTTTTAAAAGCAAAACTGAAAAAAATATATAGTGGTAGAGATCATTACCTTTGGTGAATATCAGGGTATTCACATATTATATCTGCCAAAGTTTTTAGGGAATCTAAAATTTTAAAAGGGTATTGAATTAAATTTGCATAGAATGCCATAAAAATTATATTTGATTAGATACAACTCTGTATATGCTGAATGAAATTAAAATATTATGGATAATTTCTTATTACTTTAGTTTATATGACTATAGAAACACTTCTTATTAAATTAGACCCTTAATACCTTTCAAAGCTTGAACTTGATTTTTTCCATATGGTGCAGATGAAAAATTACCACACAGAATAAAACAGGTTGGAGGTGCTGGTGAATAACCTAAAGAATAAAAGAGTAAATGAACAATACTTTTCTAATCTACAAATCAAGTTAAAAACCCCTTAACCAGGAATTTTTAATAAAAATGTATTATTTTAATTAAAATAACATTTTAATAACATTAAAATAATACTAATAATAGTACCCATTTACTGAGCACTTACTATAGGCCAGGCCCTGCACTGGCTTAATTAATCCTCAGAACGTCCGTATAATCTGAGACTTGGGTTAAGTAACCTGCCCAAGGTAACAGGCTCGCACTTAAACCCAGGTTTGTTTTTGCTTTTGTTTAAAGATGGGGTCTCACTATGTTGGCCCACTGGTCTTGAGCTTCGGGACTAATTCTTATTTATTGTGACTGTAAACACACACACACACACAGGTTTTTTTCTTAATGTAAAAATTTAAGTCTTTAAAATGAAATCTAATTTAAATTATATCATTGCTAACCCAGTGTAGTTTTTTTTTAATAGAATACAAAAAAGATAAATGTAAAAAAGAACTTAGTTTTAAGACATGAACCCTCATAAGAGTTCAAGAAAGAATTTTAAAAAATAAGACGTACCAGAAAACATTATGCGAAGTTTTTCCAGTACTTCCACCTGGTCCAACCAAACATCAGATAAAAACACAAACATAGCATCTTTATTCTCCTCTTCTAGTTGTTTTAGTTTTGCAGAAGTCTTCACAGATGTATTAGAAGGCCCTCCAAAAAAATTAATACTTCCATAGTATGCCCTAGATAATTATAACATAATTAGCGTCTATATACAACTAGAGATATTTTTCTAATAATTTTATAAATTTAGCTTCTTTTGTCTAATGAAGTTATTTTCCAGTGTAAATAGGTGAAAATGTACTCTTTGTAACACTTTAAAAGTACAAAGGTTATCTAAATATTCTTTTTTTTTTTGAGACCTCAGAAATAACATCACAGATCAACAACCATTTGATCTTCAACAAACCTAACAAAAACAAGCAATGGGGAAAGGATTCACTGTTTAATAAATGGTGCTAGGAAAACTGGCTAGCTATATGAAGAAAACTGAAACTGCAGGTTTCTAAATAGATTATCTAAATATTCTAAAATAAGAAGCAATACAGAAGCAGTATATAAAATATTTAATAGGCTATATCTGTGTCCTAAAACTAACTAAAGCAAACATTAAAATAATAATTTCCTATGTTGCTGAAAGTAGGAGAAATGAGTACACCATTTGAACAATATCTAATAGAAACCTCAAAATATGTGTTAATCATTTGCCCAAGCACTTCCACTTCTGGAATGATTAATCCTAAGAAATTAAGGATATACACAGAGACTAACCTATATCCCAGAACTGTGAAAAAATTATTCAACAGTTCCTTCAAAGCTTGGTTTTATTCAAAGCTCACCCAGCAAGGGTCAGTAGGAAAGTGGGTAATATACACACTCCCAGCCTCCACCACTCTGCCCACTCTTCACTGACATCTTGCAGTTCCCAGCTTAAATGCAAATACTCCAGAGGCCTCCTCTGAGGATCCCAAAAGAGGTTAGATTTCCCATTATACACTCTTGTAGGAACCTGCACTTCTCCTTTGCAGATCTTATCAAATTTGTAATCAGGCCAGGCGGGTGGCTCACACCTGTAATCCCAGCACTTCGGGAAAAGCTAAAAAGCTCTTATTTCCTGGTGACATCTTAGCTGTCAAAATGTCCTAGTACCACACATTACTGTGTTTGTAGAGACACTGGTGTATACAACCTACTGAGGCAGCGGGACTGCTTGAGGTCAGGAGTTCGAAACCAGCCTCACCAACATGGTAAAATCCACCCCATCTCTATTAACAATCTGAAACTTAGCCAGGCATTGTGGTGGGCACCTATAATCCCAGCTACTTGGGAGGCTGAGGCAGGAGAATCACTTGAACCTAGCAGACAGAGATTGTAGTGAGCTGAGATTGCACCACTGCACTCCAGCTTGGGTGACAAAGCAAGATTTAAAAAAAAAAAAAATTTATTTTACAGTAATAGAAAAATATTGATAGCATATTAGATGAAAAACAGATTACAAAGCAAGGTACAGTATGTATCCATTTATAGTGCCAAAAAAGGGACCTGTGCATTCATGCATAAAAAGAAACTCTCCAGATATACATACATATCTTGTTATAGTTGATTTTTTTTTTTTTTTTTTTTTTTTTTTTTTTTTTTTTTTGAGATGGAGTCTTGCTCTGTCATCCAGGCTGGAGAACAGTGGTGCAGTGGCACGGTATCAGCTCACTGCAACCTCTATCTCTATCTCCTGAGTTCAAGCAATTCTCCCACCTCGGCCTCCCAAGTAGGTGGGATTATAGGCACATGCTACCACATCCAGCTAATTTTTGTATTTTTAGTAGAGATGAGGTTTCACCATGTTGGCCAGGCTGGTTTTGAACTCCTGACCTCCATGATACACCTACCTCAGCCTCCCAAGGTGCTGGGATTACGGTCATGAGCCACTGTGCCTGGCCAGTTGATTCTTATTATTAGTGATAGTTATGTTCTATAAAGTCTCCACAAACAATGAATTGGCAAATACTGAACCACTGCTCCTTGGAAAAATCTGTACATATATATACAAATATATATGGATTGATTATAGTCTTAAGTCCTAAAACCAATTCATCCTGGTAGATTCTGTTTTAACAAATGAGAAAAGTTGGTTCAGAAATGGTAAGTGACTTGTCTGAGGCTGCTCCAAAAACAGGTGCCAGAGCTGAGATTCAAATGCCCCCTTCCCCCTCACAACTTCTCCCAGGGCCAGAGATGCTTGCACTACCCTGCACTGCTCCCTGTAGTCTCTGTCCTCTGGTCATCTCTTAATGAGGCTGAAACAAGAGGGTAGTGCGGCCTTGTTCACCCTCAGCTGGGAACATGCATGCCAGGCGACTCAAAATTTTTTGCTGTTCTGCTGCACATAAATGACCACTAAAGCATGACTTTGGGAGGTACAAGAAAATTTTAGCACAAATCTGTAAACAATGAGGATCTACTGTATAGACAGTCATGCACAGCATAACAACATTGCAGCAATGATGGACTGCATATATGACAGTGGTTTCATAGAATGATAATGGAACTGAAATGCTCTTATTGCCTAGTGACATTTTAGCTGTCAAAATGTCCTAGTGTCACACATTACCGTGTTTGTAGAGACACTGGTGTATACAACCTACTGAGCTGCCAGTTGTAGGAAAGTATAGCACATACAATAATGTATAATATGTAACACTTGATAATAAATGACTGTTACTAATGTATTTACTGTACTTTTAATCATTATTTTAGAGCGTACTCCTTTTACTTTTTTAAGTTAACTGTGAAACAGCCTCAGACAGGTCCTTCAGGAGGTCCTTCAAGAAGGCATTGTTACTACGGATGACAGCTGGATGAATTATTGCCCCTGAAGACCTTCTAATGGATAAGACATGGAGGTGAAAGACAGTGATATGGATGACTCTAACTGTACATAGGCCTAGGTTAATACTTTGTCTTAGTTTTTATTTATTTATTTATTTTTATTTTTCATTTGCCATCCAGTAACAACTTTGTCTTAGTTTTTAACAAAAAACATTTTTAAAAAATATAATGATGGAAAAAAGTGGCTGGGCACAGTGGCTCATGCCTGTAATCACAGCATTTTGGGAGGCTAAGGCAGGAGGATTGCTTGAGGCCAGGAGATCAAGACGAGCCTAAGCAACATAGTGAGACCCCCACCCCCCCGCCATCCCTACATAAAACATTTTTTTAAATTACCAGTCCTAGCTACTTGGGAAGCTGAGGCAGGAGAACACTTATATCCAGGAATTTGATGCTGCAGTGAGCATAACTGCATCACTGCACTCCAGCTCTTTCCACTTTGACACAAAGACTGATACCTTGTAGTAAATGAGATATGATGTACTATCTTACATTCAATCCTGCTAGTATTACCAAATTCTCATAGGGTATAAACCAAACATTTTAATACCTAGTAGTACTAGAGGGCTCAGTGGGTGGAAATCCAAAGGCATTGACATGAAACACTTGATCTTCAAACCAACCTGAAAAAAAGTAACATCACTTTCATTTTTCCAATCCTCTGTTTGAAAGGACAAAATTATGTTACACAAAGCAATAATGCCAGGCTAGTCTCATGCCCTGTGAACTAAACAGAAGTATATAATTCAGGCTGGGCATGGTGGCTCATGCCTGTAATCCTAGCCCTTTGGGGGGCCAAGGCGGGTGGATTGCCTGAGCTCAGGAGTTTGAAACCAGCCTGGGCAACATGGTAAAATACCGTCTCTACTAAAATACAAAAAATCAGCCAGGCATAGTGGCACGCACCTGTAACCCCAGCTACTTACAAGGCTGAGGCACGAGAATCACTTGAGCTCAGGAGGCAGAAGTTGTAGTGAGCTGTGACTGCACCACTGCACTCCAGCCTAGGTGACAGAACAAGTCTGTCTCCAAAAAAAAGAAAGTGTATAATTCGGTGGTTTTTAGTATATTCACAAGTTGTGTAGCCATTACTACTAATTTTAGAACACTGTCATCACCCCAAAAAGATTTCTATTAGCCTATTAACAATCTAAGAGTTATTTTGTCAAAAATATGCTCTTCATCCTATCAGGGTCCTGATTGATAGATAGATAGATACACACACACACACACACACACACACACACACACACACACACACACACACATATATGTGCTCTTCTAATTAATGGTACCCCAAATTATATCATGTTAACACATTTTACCTACTGCAGACATAGTTTTACTGTAGAATGAGAAGGAGGACAGTAACAAAGTATACTGACTTACCTTCTGCTAAGACAAAGCATGCCTCTGTGTATAAACCACTATGGAACTGGTGCACAACAGTTAAGGAAAATAATCCTATGCTTGAGGCAGTAATAAAGTCAACATACATTTTGAGTTCAACAGAACTTCTAAATAATTCAAAGACTTCCCATTTGACACTGTGACTAGACCACAGCTTAGATAAGAGCTTAAAAAAATTTAGGTTTAAATGTCCCCATGTTTAATTCTTGGTAATAGTGGCAGTGTGGATCATTCTTACCATGATATAAACTTTGTCAGTGATTTGTCTAGATTCTCCAAATATGAGGAAATTAAAAGTTGTTCTGCCTCTGTTTAGGATTATATCTCTACATTCCTACACCACCAACATAGAGAAGTTACACTGAGAACCCAAATAGGCTGGGCACAGTGGCTCATGCCCGTAATTCCAGCACTTTAGGAGGCCTAGGTGAGTGAATCACCTGAGGTCGGAAGTTCAAGACCAGCCTGACCAACACTGAGAAACCCCATCTCTACTAAAAATACAAAATCAGCTGGGCATGGTGGCACATGCCTATAATCCCAGCTACTCGGGAGGCTGAGGCTGGAGAATCGCTTGAACCCAGGAGGTAGAGGTTGCGGTGAGCTGATCACACCATTGCACTCCAGCCTGGGCAACAAGAACAAAATGCTGTCTCAAAAAGAAAAAACAGAGAACCCAATTAGGTAAATTTTAGAAGGATATATCATTAATTTCCCCAATTCATATAAGGCAGATTTTAAAAATACAGACAAGTGAAGGATATAGCTTTACTAAGGTCTAGTTGTACTGTTCCAGTAGGGTCTTCCAGAAAAAATTTTCCCTAAAAAAAAAGAAATCCACATTTTTGTAACAAAACTATGACAAAAAAACTAAACTACAGACAAGTTTGACAACGGAATACAGAAGGGAGAAAAGTGGATTTTAAAAATCAGCTATTATTTCTAGTCCAGGCTCTTCAATTTACAAGTCTGATAACTCCAGACTAATCACTTAACTGAGATTCCTCACAGGTACAGTGGAGAATCACTGTATACATCAAAAAATGGCAAGAGGGACACTTGCTGTCTGCCATAAGGAGGGTCTCCCCAGGTACCTTCTAATATAGCCAAAAGCATCTCCAAGTGACCAGGACATAGTCTGCAGATTGCTTGTTCAGAAACGCTGTACTCTCTGTTTTTTTTTTTTTTTTTCTAAAGTTCAATTCAGATAGTACTCTCAGTTTATCCAAAGGTCACTGGAGGCCTAATTTCAGGCTATGCAAACTGGGATCCTGGACAAGACACTCTGTCCTGATGTCTACTCAGGAAACCAAACACAGACAAAAAATACACTTGGTAACTAAGGCAAGTTTTTTGTTGTTGTTGTTGTATTTTTTTTTACTATTACGAAAAACGTTTATTTAACAAAAAAAATCTAATATGAAAATCTAGGACTAGGCATGGTGGCTCACGCCTGTAACCTGAACATTTTGGGAGGCTGAGGTGGGTGGACCACAAGGTCAAGGGATTGAGACCATCCTGGCCAACGTGGTGAAACCCTGTCTCTACTAAAAATACAAAAATTAGCTGGGCATGGTGGCGCCCGCCTGTATTCCCAGCTACTCAGGAGGCTGAGGCAGGAGAACTGCTTGAACCCGGGAGGTGGAGGTTGCAGTGAGCTGAGATTGCACCACTGCACTCCAGCCTGGTTATAGTAAAAGAGGTCTTGGCCGGGCGCGGTGGCTCAAGCCTGTAATCCCAGCACTTTGGGAGGCCGAGGCGGGTGGATCACGAGGTCAAGAGATCGAGACCATCCTGGTCAACATGGTGAAACCCCGT
>NW_016107673.1:459218-483439 GCF_001604975.1 Cebus imitator
TTTATTTTTTTAAAGGCAGGGTTTCTCCATGTTGGTCAGGTTAGTCTCGAACTCCCGACCTCAGGTGATCCGCCTGCCTCGGCCTCCCAAAGTGTTGGGATTACAGGCATGAGCCACAATGCCCGGCCTCATTCCAAGGCGTCTAACATAATGATACTACTTCCTCGTATTTCCACCATTCCATTATTGTTCTGCTGGTGAGGCAAGTTTTCAATGAAGAATACATTCCTGTACCCGCTACAAAAATGTTCTATGTAACCGACATTTCATCAATCCACGGCCAAAAATAAAAGTTTGATGCTTATTAAGTTACCTCTTTTAACTGGGTTATCATTCCAAGAATAATCACATCTCCGATTTTGGTTGTACTACCCAATAAGGTTTCTACTGTTTTAAGCTAAAATAAAACAAAATAAATTTAAAGATTGTAAATATATTCTTTCAAGAAACTAAACTTTTAATGAATAAGTAAATTTGGGGTACACATTTTAGCATTTATATAAAGCTACTTTACAGTAGAAAATCAAATAAAATGGAAATGAAGTTGTAAAACTAAACTTAGGATGTTTAATTTTGTCCTACAAAAAAGCTGTAAGATCATGTGTATGATGGCCTCAAAGAATCATGCCTAAAGCACCACCACATCAATTCAGGCTCTTACCAGTAACTGAGTCCACACCATATCATTATGAATAATGATAAGTACATTTATTTTAAAACATAAAAAAGAATATCAATTTTATTTTATTTGATAAGTACCTCTTGAAAATTAGCAACCTATTTAAAAATATATATTCTAATTTTACTTAAGGCTCTCATTATTATTTACATTCTCAATCTGATGATTATATATATATATTTTTTTATCAGAAAGTTAAAGGTAGTAAAAATTGGGACACCATTTAAAAAAATCCTTTTCATCAGGCTGGGTAGGATGGATCACGCCTGTAATCCCAGCACTTTGGGAAGCTGAGGCAGGCGAATCATGAGGTCAGGAGCTTGAGACCAGCCTGGTCAACATGGTCAAACCCAGTCTCTACTAAAAATACAAAAAATTAGCCAGGAGTGGTGGCACGTGCCTGTAATACCAGCCACTCGGGAGGCTGAGGCAGGAGAATTGCTTGAACCCAGGAGGCAGATATTGCAGTGCGTGGAGATCACACCATTGCACTCCATCCTAGACGAAAGAGCAAGCCTCTGTCTCAAAAAAAAAAATCCTTTCCATCTTTTTCTATATGTAATCCTAATATATGTAAATACATACATATATAATTTATAACACACACCTATACAGTTTATTTAAAAAGATGAAATCATAGTATATGTACTATTCTGCAACTTAACTTTTTGAAGTTAATATTATCTTAGACATCTTTCCATTTTTCTACATATAATTATATTTCCTTCTGTTTAAAGAATAACAATATCTATATTTTATATATATGACCATTTATTTCACCAAACTCCTATTAAAGGACATTTAAGTTGTTCCCAGTTTTCTACTAATAAAAACAATGTTCAATATTTCTGTGCACCTTTCTTGGCCCACTACACAGAAACTTTTTTTTTTTTTGAGACGGGGTTTCACATTGCCCAGGCTGGAGTGCAGTGGCAGTATCACAGCTCACTGCAGCCTTAAATTATGCTCAAGTTATCTTTCCACTTCAGCCCAAGTCACTAGGATTACAGGCACTAGCCACTGCATCCAGCTACAGATACAACTGTTGAATAAAGTTCTACACATTCTAGAAACATGATTGCTAGATAAAAGGATAATTTTTCATTTTTATAGAAATTACCAAGTGGAGCTTCTTTTAAGTTTTATTTTTATGTTTTCTTATTATGAATAATTAATATTTACAATAGAAAAAAATTTAAAATATAGACAAGGAAGAAATAAAAATGTACACAATACCATCATTCTGTAATAATCACATTAATATTTAATAATTGAGTTACTCTTAAAAAATGTGAACCTAGGGCTGGGTGCGGTGGCTCACACCTGTAACCCCAGCACTTTGGGGGGCCGAGGTGGGTGGATCACTTGAGGTCAGGAGTTTGAGACCCACCTGGCCAACATGGCTAAACCCCATCTCTACTAAAAATACAAAAAATTAGCCAGGTGTGAGCATCTGTAATCCCACTACTCGGGAGGGTGAGGCAGGAGAATCACTTGAACCCAGGAGGTAGAGGTTGCAGTGAGCCAAGATAGTACCACTGCACTCTAGCCTGGGTGACAAGAGCGAAACTCCATCTTAAAAAAAAAAAAAAAAGTTATCAGAAAGCCAGTGTAGTATCCAAATGGACTAGGAAGACTAGGAATCTGTCCTGGAGGCCAGAGAGTATCTGGCCCCACCATCGTATCAGAGTCTTCTCAAAGGAAGCAGTAGCTTCTATTAGAGATGTGAGGGACACAGGACTCTAGGAATGGACTGTATCAATAGTGGGCATGCAGCCAGTCCAGTTAGCTAAACAGTTACCAGTAGTTTATTTTCATTTAAAATTCAATGAATTAGAATTAAGCAACAAATATTAAACTTACACACGTATACCCCCTACATAACTAGGATAATGTTCTAACCTGGAATTTGCTTCCGCTTTCATCAGGGTTAGAACCTATCACCGGAGGAGTAAATAATTCATGCCTGTGGGTCCTCTATAAAAAAGAAAGATTCATATGAATTCCTTAAACAGACATTTAAAACTAAGATTCACTAAAATAGTACCCTGATAAAAAATTCTCCTTAAACTAATGTCACTATTACCTAGGCTCAACAAATTTGAAAACCCATATAATTTAATATACAAATATCTAGTAATATAATTTCTAAAATTTGAAAAAAAAAGTAAAAATTTTGAAGGTCTACTGAGTGCATGGCTGCAGTGCACTGTGGGCTGAGGATATGAAGACCAACCAGGTGTCACCCTCAGAGCACTGGGGCTAGTGAAAGAGAAGTGCCACCACACAACAAACTACGTGAGGGCTTACTGTACCCCAGGCCAAAGGGGCCACTGAACAACAGCCCAAATGATAAATAAGGTTTAGGTAGTAAGAAACAAAAGGCAGCTGAGATAAGACATTTCACGCACAGAAATTATAAGAGTTAAAGAGTACTTAGGAAGTTATGCAAAGTTTAGTACAGTTGAATCAGGGGTGCACAAGGCCAGAGATTAGTAAGAACCTGAGACAAGGCCAGAGATTATTAAGATCCATGCAGGGAAACTTCCCTCCCCGACTCTCAGTCCATATAGCTTAGGTAGGATTGATGCCCCTTCTCCCTTCCATTGATAGGAATTCAAGGTCTAGAAAATCGAAGTACTCCATCCTTTGGGCCAGTGACTGGCTCAAGGACGAATATGTGCTTCAAGCTAGGCTCAAAAGAGACAGATTCAAGACTTTTGCTAGAAATATTAGAATAAGAACTCTCTTTCCAAGAACTGCTAAGGCTACTAGTGGAGACCTTTGTCACTTTACAGGGAGAACCTATTTGAAAGTAAAATCAATTTTTAAAAAGAACTGGGACATGGAAAGAGGCAAATGACTCCTGACATTGTGTGAGCACCTGGATCCAGCCAGGCTTGAAACTGATGGATTTCTAGACTTCATAATACAAGCTAAGCCAATATATTCCTTTTTCAGTTTTAGTCAATTTGAGTTTCTGTAACCTCCAATTCAAAAAGCCCTGACAATATAAACTTTGTATGCCCAGCCAAGAAGTTTATCTTATAGACAATGAGAAACAAAGATTTTGAAGTAGGATAATGATAAAAATCAGATTTGTTTTCAAAATAATTGTAATTAAAATATGAATGGACTGAACTTCAACATGTTTATTTCACAGATGAATAAATGAGGCTCAGAAGGGATAAGTGGCACACTCACAATAATATAGTAGACTTCAAAACATATTTAAGAAAAAAGAAATGTGGTGTTTACTGAGCACCATCTCTGTATGGTGCCAAATGTGGCAGAGGAGATAAACAAGGAATCCGCACTGTGATCACAAAGATAAGCACCTCAAATACAATGCAGGGCCAAGTATAGTCAGTAACAGAAAACTATTCAGTTCAAGCAGAAGGAGACTGCATCCAGCCGGGCATGGTGGCACATGCCTGTAATCCTAGCACTTTGGGAGGCTGAGGCAGGCAGATCACTTGAGGTCACTTGAGGTCAGGAGTTCGAGACCAGCCTGGCCAACATGGTGAAAGCCCGTCTCTACTAAAATGAAAAAATTAGCCGGGTGTAGTGGTACACACCTATAATCCCAGGAGATCGCATCCAGCTGGAGATCAAGAAGGGCTCCAGAAAGGAGGAATCTGAGAAGGACCGTCCAAAATTAGGAAGGTTTCAACAGTGGAGATAAGAGGGAAGAGCAGTCAACAGGATAAACAAAGTCCCAGAAGTAGTGAAAGAAACAATAATTCCATACTTCAGTTTTGGCTCCAGCACAGAGTATGACTAGAGGAAAAATAGAGATTAGGCCAATTATGTGTGAGAGAAGATCTTAAATATTAAGGAATCTGCGTTTAATTCACTAGGCAGTGCATTTCCTTGAAAGACTTCTGTGCAAAACCCGTGAAGCGGTCAGAGCTATACTTCGGGCAGATTAACCTGGCAACACTATGTCAGCAGTGGAAGCAGCAGAGGATGCTGCTTCTTCAAGGATCATTCTCTTCAACCTTTATTTAACCTACTGCAGACCATCTGCTCCTCCTTGAAGCCTTCTTGTGCTTCTGCCATATAACACCATCCTCGCCTGGCCCCCAAGTTCTGTCCTTTCCCCCTCTTCTTTCTCTCTTTTTTTTTTTTAGATATAGTTTCGCTCTTGTTGCCCAGGCTGGAGTGTAATGGCACGATCAACCTCTGCCTCCCATATAGAAGCAATTCTTCCGTCTCAGCATCCCAAGTAGCTCGGATTACAGGCATACGCCATCATATCCGGCTAATTTGTTTATATTTAGTAGAGATAGGGTTTCACCATGTTAGTCAGGCTGGTAACAAACTCCTGACCTCAGGTGATCCACCCGCCTCGGCCTACCAAAGTACTAGGATTACAGGCATGAACCACCATGCCCGGCCTTCCTCGTCTCTGTCCCTTCTCTTTCTCCCAGGGTCTCATCCTTGCAGTTCCATTTTTCACTCTATGCAGATGCTCCCAAATCTCTCTCTTGCTTAGCTCCAGATGTATACTTCACTTGATACTTTCCTGGCAATCTTAACTCACATGCTTAAAACAGAACCTGCCATCACCTTCTACAAACATTCTCTTTTTCCCATGTAATGAATTAATCATGTTCTTACAGTTTCTGCTGCTTCAGTGTGAGCCCTCATTCTATGCCACTTGCCACTTCATCCAGGCTATCATTTATGTCAAGACTAATACCACAGACTCCTAGAAGGCTTCTTTCACACTCTAAGTCATCCCCATATCTGCTGATGGAGGAAGCACTCAAAAAACCTGGCTGTGACTGAGTTTGTCTGGTATTCCAAAGCACCTCGCACAAACAGAACAGTCCCAGCTCCCAAATGTGGCATCCAAAATACTCCTACAATTTGGCTCCGACTTGCCTTTCCAAATGCTACAACTGATTTTTTCATCATGTCCTGCACAGAGTCCATTTTTTCCTTTTGCTGTGCCTTTGTTCACAGTTACCACCACTTTTTCCCCCATTTCTACATGATTAAGCAATCTAGATCCATGCCAAATGCCATCATTTCCTTGAAGCTTTCTCTGATTTTGCTATTGAAAACATTGTATCTTTTTTACAGCACATATAAAATTCTACTTTATAAATTTGTACAAATGTCTATAACTTCATAGACGTAAGCTACTTGAAGGCAGTAAAGTATAGTAGGCAATGGTTGAACTTTAGAGTCAGGCTGTATTGAAATCCTATCTTTACTTACTACATGTGATCTTTGGGCAAGTCACTAAACTTCTTTAAGCCTCAGTTTCCTCATCTGTAAAATGGGGATAATAATAGCATTTATACATATATTAGTATTATGATGATTAAATGAGGTAAATAATGTTTGTAAAGTGCTAAACACAGTGTCTGGCATATCATGTATTAAATGGTAACTACTCTTTTTACTATCGTTGTTAAGGGGAAAATAGCTTTTTCATCTCTGTGTCTTCTACATGGTCTCAGTCACAGAAATCTCCATAACAGTCTATTGAATGACCAACTTTGGACCACAAAATTCCATTCTTTAAATATCCCTGAGATTTTCCTAAACTGAAACAGTCTCTTTTTCTCTCAATTTACCTAGTATCCTCCCCTCTGCCCCCTACCAAACTTACCTGGTGTAGAATGGTATATCGCTCACGAAACAGCTCTGCTTTATCTCTTGCTGTTCCAAATAAATTTGGTGCAGGGTGGTTGGTCATTAACAGACTAGAAAAAAAGAATGCCTATTTTTGACTATTATAATTCACAAAGGTGAGCCAAAAGTATAAGAAGAGACTATACCTTCTGAAAAAAAGTACATTTGAAATTAATTTAAAATCAGTGGATGATATACTTACGGAAGAAATTTTTTTCTTTCTGAATTGTACACAAAGCGTGGAATATCAAATGCTCCTATGATATTGAAAACGTGTTCTCTGAAAAACATCCCACAAAACACAGACCTGATTTACTAAAACCTAGGTACTCTAGGTGAACATAATAACTTGCATTACAATTCTTTGTAATAACACATTTTTCACATTTTCTCAGGCCAGGCTCACAATTTCTTATAGTGTCAAAAACACTATGGAAGTAAAATGTTTTGCTTGTGCATTTTCATTTCAAGTGACAAGAAAACACCGCCAACACTCACAAGAAAAAAATATTGGCCAGGCACAGTGGCTCACACCTGTAATACCAGCATTTTGGGAGGCCAAGGTGGGTGGATCACTTGACATCAGGAGTTCAAGAACAGCCTGACCAACACTGTGAAACCCTGTCTCTACTAAAAATACAAAAAATTAGCTAAGCATTGTGGCAGGTGCCTGTAATTCCAGCTACTTGGGAGACTGAGGCAGGAGAATCGCTTGAATGGAGGAGGTGGAGGTTACAGTGAGCTGAGATCATGCCATTGCACTCCAGCCTGGGCAACAAGGGTGAAACTCTGTCACATACATACATACATACACAGTCAAGTTAACTTCCAGTTAAGAATTTCATCTGTTGAAAAAAAACAACTATATACACAATAGTCACATCTTAAAGAAATCTCTCCCTATATGTACTACTCTTATGAGCTACAGTATTATTAAAGGATATGATTAACTTCTAACAATTCTTATTTTTTTGTTATTGTTTTTGTTTTGTTTTGTTGTGTTTTTTGAGACAGAGTCTCACTCTGTCGCCCAGGCTGGGGTGCAGTGGAGTGATCTGAGCTCCCTGCAACCTCTGCCTCCCAGGCTTAAGCGATTCTCCTGCTGCCTGCCTCAGCCTCTCTAGTAGCTGGGATTACAGGCCTGTGCCACCACACCCAGCTAATTTTTGTATTTTTACTAGAGACAAGGTTTCGCCATATTGGCCAGGCTGGTCTCAAACTCCTGACTTCAAGTGATCTGCCCGCCTCAGCCTCCCAAAGTGCTGGGAATACAGGCATGAGATACCATGCCTAGCCCCAATAATTTTTAACATCTAAAATGTTATGCAAAAGTGTCCCAGGAAAAGTTATACAATGGAAAAAGAACTCCCCCAATTCTGGCCATATCTTTCAGACTTACATAGTATACATAATGTTAGAGATGGAAAACTAACAAAATTATTTAATTTCATACACTTTTAATAACAATGTTTAAAAGAAGTTAAAATTTTCCACAGTACTATTGTATAAATTCTCAACCTAAAAAGATCTTTCCTAAAATTATATGTTTATCTCCCAAACTGATAATGATCAAAAAAGGTTCATGTTACCCTGGAGGCAACAACAAGTATACAGTAGCTGAGAATCAGTGAACTTGAGGAAAACCTAGACTCCAGACACAGCTCCACTATTTTCTGGTGGATCAGTCTGAGTAAGTTATTGACATTATCATGCCATCTCTTCATCTTTGAGAACAAGAGCCTCTCTTGTGGTATGATATAATGACTCTCTGACAATTGAAGGTGCAAAAATCCTTTACTGTTCAGTCCCCACTGGAACTCCATGTAGGCTGGCTGTAACACATAAACAGCCTGACAGAAATAGCCGAGCCAGGTCAGTGAGGAGTGCGGGATGGCCGACCCCAGGCACTGCGCGCTGAGGCCAGGGATGAGCCTAAGCCTCACGCCTCCTCTGAAACTACCCTGTGCCCTGCTTTTGTGATGGGTGTGGGAGCAGGGGCTGCTCAAAGGTGGGCTGGGGTTGGAGGAAGCAGTCTGGTAGTTGCTGTGTGTCCTAAGGCTTTAAGGCACCTGACCCCACCCTTGCTGGAACTGGTGTCACCAGGACCTGTTTAGGTGAGAATCATGATCCTTGGGTGCTCAGTGCATTGCCTGGAAGAGCCCACTCACCCTGGACAAGCCCTTTGGCAGCCTCAAACAGTCCTTGAAGAGAATGACCAAGACATCATGGGTCATGCACTGTGTGCCTACTCTTGGGGAACTATGATCATTGACAATAGCTATATCTTCATCTAGAAACTGGGGGAGGGTGGGTTCAGCTATGTGGACCTAGTGGAGTGGTTACAGGATGGACACTTCTATGCCATGAAGTGAATCCTGTGTCATGAGCAGCAGGACCAGAGGAGGCCCAGTCAAGAAGCAAACATGCATCACCTCTTCAATCACCCCAACCTCCTTTACCTCATGGCTTACTGTCTAGGGAGCAGGGTGCTAGGAATGAGGCCTGGCTGCTGCTTCTGTTCTGCAAGAGAGGTACACTGTGGAATGGATAGAAAGGCCAAAGGACGATGGCAACTTCCTGACTTAGGATCAAATCCTTCAGCTGCTGCTGGGTAGCTACAGAGGCCTTGAGGCCATTCATGCCAAGGGTTAGGCCCATGGGGACCTGAAGCCCACCAATATCTTGCTTGGAGATGAGGGTCAGCCATTTTTAATAGACTCAGATGCCATGAATCAAGCATGCATCATGTGAAGGGCTCTCATGGGGCCCTGACCCTGCAGGACTAAGTGACCCAGCAGTGCACCATCTCCTGTTGAGCCCTAGAGCTCTTCCCTGTGCAGTCACTGTGACATTGATGAACAGACCAAATGTCTGGTCCCTGGGCTGTGTAATATATGCCATGATGTTTGGGGAAGACCCTTATGAAACAGTGTTCAGGAAACGTGACAGTGTGGCCCCTACTATGCCAAACCAACTAAGCATCCCACAAAGCCCCATGCATTCTTCAGGAACATGGCAGCTCCTGGCCTCAATGATGACTGTGGACCTGCAGCAGCACCCTCACAATACTTGCATCCTCGGTCAGCTGGAGGTATTGCAGCCTGCAGCTTCTGGCCAGCACACTACCCAAATCTGAACAAAGCAGTGGCCATGTTGAGAAGGTATCCCCTTGTGCCTTGGAAAGAGGCTCCTATCCCTCACTGGAATCTCTATCCTTCCTCCATCTTTCCTTCTTTCCTTTCCTTCCTTTCCTGCCTTCCCTCTTTTCCTTCCTTCCTTCCTTTCTTTCATTTCCTTCCTTTTCTTTCCTTCTTTCTTTTTTGAGAAACAAGTCTCACTCTATCATCCAGGCAGGAGTAGAGTGGCATACTCTTGGCTCACTGCAACCTCCGCCTCCCAGGTTCAAATGATTCTCCTGCCTCAGCGTCCCAAATAGCTGGGATGACAGGCATGCACCACCATACCCAGCTAATTTTTGTAATTTTTAGTAGAGACAGGGTTTCACTATATGTTGGCCAGGCTGGTCTCAAACTCCTAACCTCAGGTGATCTGCCCATCTCAGCCTCCCAAAGTGCTGGGATTACAGGCGTGAACCACTGCACCCAGCTTTCTCTTCTGCTTTCTTACCGTCAAGAGCAACACCTGGGCAAGGGGCTTTACTGAGTGGGGTTGGGGAAAGGGGTGGGAAAAGGAAAATTGATGGGCTGTGGTACATGGCTCTGCGCAGGATTGTTGAGTTCATATTACGTTCTGCCTCCAAATCTGGGAGCAAGAGAATGTATAAAAAGAAGAATAAAGTGCATGCAGATTGGTGGTGGGGGGTAAGTAAATAAATAACAGGTAAACAACAAGTAATGTCTATTTTAGGATAACAATCCTTAAACGTTAGTACAATCATTTTGAATTTCTACTGATGGCTTTAGGAACATTCATTACCTCCAATATTTTATTTTATTTTATTTTATTTTATTTTAATTTGAGACAGGGTCTTACTCTGTTGCGCAGACTAGAGTGCAGTGGTGTGATCTCAGTTCACTGCAACATCTGCCTCCCAGGCTCAAGTGATTCTCCCGTGTCAGCCTCCTGAGTAGCTGGGATTACAGGTAGGCACCACTGTCGCCCGGCTAATTTTTCTATTTTTAGTAGAGACAGGGTTTCACCATGTTGACCAGGATGGTCTTCAACTCCTGACCTCAACTGATCCACCCACCTTGGCCACCCAAAGTGCTGGGATTACAGGCGTGAGCCACCATGCCTAGTCATAGTACAGTATTTTAAATGAGTTTCCAAGGATAAAATTAAAAATCCTCAATTTCTCTATTATTTTAGCAGTTATAAGTTCTGACAGGGAGAAGATTACAACTTCTGACTAAAATAAAGGTAATGACTCCTTGCAATCGTCTACATTGCCCCAAATAGGAAAGAAGTAGCAATATAAAACTGTCTCTCCACCCATTTTCCCCAGTGTTTTCCCTTCCAGTTAAATGCCATGAATTTGGATGGAAGTATCATATCAAGAAGAGGGATATTCAGAGAAATAAAACCCAGAAGAATAACTGCCATATAAATTCTTAAACCTAAAAATATGAGAGTGGAGTCATAAAACTGAGGTCCTACCCTCATTTGCTATTCACCATGTGACCAGGTAAAGTTGCTGAACTTTGGGTGTGGTACTTTCCTAAGAGCAAAGTAAATTATACTTCTAAATATTCATTTCAAGTCAACTCATTTGTAGCACACAGAAAAGTCAGATCTGGGTAAGCAGCAAAAGTTAGTAATGACTGGTACAAGCAACACTGTATCCTCAAATCCTAGGTAAAACCAGTAAAGATGAGTCATTTAATAATAAGGTTTGCAAAGAAAGCTATTGTTTAAAAAGAAACACAGAAATAACAACAGTAACCACTGTGGAAATGTTGATCACTAATAATTTTCCAAGAAAATAATGAAAAATAAGTGCTCCATAATAACACCTCCAACAAGGAAAAAAGTTAACTGTACCCACATACATAGTTTCATCAACAGATTGACTGCATTCCTGGACTGCTGCTTCCACCACAGATCGTTCAATCATGTTTGATGACACTGAAAAGATAATTTCAAAGTCAAAATTTAAAAACCAAAAATTAGTTCTGTCCATAGACAGCTCTTTCCCCAAAAATAATTTGCAAATATTAACACTGGGATTCTCATTACACAGTTTTTAGAGAAAAATAGTGTTAGGTGAGAACAATAACAAAAGCCTTATCTCAAATACCTCAACCTACAATACCTTAATATACAGTCAAATGCCTTAATTTTCTAAGCACCATTTAGTTATAAGAACATTTCTGAGCCAGGCTTGGTGGCTCACACCTATAATCCTAAGACTTTGAGAGGCCGAGGCAGGAGGATGGCTTAAGCCAGGAGTTTGAGACCAGCCCAGGCAACATGGTGAAACACCATCTCTACAAAAAATACAAAACTTAGCTGAGTGTGGTAGCACATGCCTGTAATCCCAGATACTCAGGAGGCCAAGGTGGGAGGATCATCTGAGCCCACGGAGGTGGAGGCTGCCATGAGCTGTGATCACACCACTGGCACTGCAGCCTGGGCCATAGAGTGAGATACTGTCTCAAAAAAAAAAAAAAAGAAAAAGAAAAAATTCCTAAACTCCCAGTTTTAATAAGGTTACATTAGTGTAACTTTATCATAACTGCTCTGTTTTAATGAGCATCATAATAACAATAGTAACAATAGCAGCTACCACTTATTAAGCATTGAGTAAATGTGTGGCACCATGCTCAGTACTTGATTTACAAGCATTATTCCATTAGGTAGATGTCCTATAAGACTGATGTTAATATGCCCATATCTTATAGATAGGGAAAATACAAGTTTGAGAGGTTGAAAAATTTACCCAAAAACTAGAAAAGATAGAGAGCAACACAAACCCAGGCCTGATTCCAGAGTGGACCCTTTTTTTTTTTTTGAGATGGAGTCTTACTCTGTTGCCCAGGCTGTAGTGCAGTGGCACAATCCTGGCTCACTGCAACCTCCACCTCCCAGGTTCAAGCAGTTCTGCCTCAGCCTCCCAAGTAGCTGGGACTACAGGCGCATGCCACCACACCTGGCTAATTTTTTGTATTTTTAGTAGAGATGGGGTTTCACTGCGTTAGCCAGGATGGTATGGATCTCCTAACCTCGTGATCCACCCACCTCGGCCTCCCAAAGTGCTGGGATTACAGGCGTGAGCCACCGTGTCTGGCCCAGAGTGGGCTCTTTTAACTGCTTTGATATGTTGTCAGGCAAAATACCATGTGCCATGTTAAATCAATGTATAACAGGGACAACTATCATTTTCTAAATTTTCAACTGTAAAGGAATTTTTTAAGCAAAGGTATACGTAAAATTCTGCCTTTAGGAATGAAAATGACATATAATAACAATTTATCCTATATCATGGAATATGTTTCTTCCTATATAATTGAAGAGACTAGCATCTATATAACATTAAGAGTGAACTCAGTACTTTTCAGCCTTTTGACTAAGATCAGGTGGAGAGTGAGACATACCCACTTCTATCCTCAGGGTGCTATAAATATCAAGCCTCTTCTTTGCAGGCCCATGCTTGTGGTATGAAGTTAAGTATTTAACAAAAAGGTCCCTGAATTCCTGTGGCATTGTGGCAGTGGCAGGAGGAAATATGGCGACACAGTTTTACTGACTGGCTGAATAGAGAGGTCTCTCAGAAAACTCTCCCAAGTATCCAGCTGAAATGGACTGCCAATCATAAAACAGTGGAGCAGAAGTTTAGTTCATGGATTGGTGGCCCCATTCTAGCTTCTTTGGGCATGTTTCAACAGATGTGAATTCCCAAAAAAGAACATGAGGGAGGAGAGGAGGGGCCGGGCCCAGTGGCTCACGCCTGTAATCACAGCACTATGGGAGGCCGAGGTGGGCAGATCACATAAGGTCAGGACTTCAAGACCAGCCTGGCCAATATGGTGAAACCCTGTCTCTACTAAAAATATAAAAAGTAGCACGGTGTGGTGGCATGTGCCTGTAATCCCAGCTACCTGCTGAGGTAAGAGAATCACTTGAACCCAGAAGGCAGAGGTGGCAGTGAACTGAGCTTGTACCACTGCCCTCCAGCCTAGACGACAGAGTAAGACTCTGTCCCCCTGCCAAAAAAGAGGGAGGAGGGAAGCAGTGTGTAGAAAGGAAATACCTCGAAGGAGTTCCCAAACCTCTACCTTCCTGGGTCACTTCTGTTTTAAAACTTTGGTATACTCAGGAAAGAATGACCATCTATAGAATGTGCTTTTCTTGAAATCCACTTATTATTATTATTATTATTATTATTATTATTTGAACTGGAATCTCACTCTGTCATCCAGGCTGGAGTGCAGTGGCATGATCTTGGCTCACTGCAACCTCCTCCTCCCAGGTTCAAGCAATTATCCTGCCTCAGCCACCCGAGGAGCTGGGATTACAGGCACCCACCACTACGCCTGTCTAATTTTTATATTTTTAGTAGAGATGGGGTTCGCCATGTTGACCAGGCTGGTCTTGAACTCCTGACCTCAGGCGATCCACCCGCCTTGGCCTCTCAAAGTGTTGGGAATACAAGCATGAGCCACTGCACCTTGCCCCACTTATTCTTACCACGAGCATTATATAATTTTGAATAAAAGTTGATTTTCCATAGTTTGATTTCAGTAAAATGCTTCCCAACTCTGTTTAGTATATTTATTATCAGTGCATTAGCAGAACTGCTTTTTATTGAAAAGTTACTGCCTCTGCCCTTTAACTTAGACTTAAAAAATTAAGTTAGAATGACTAGCCATGCTAGAAAAATTTTAAAAAACACAAAATCCCTGAAGAAATCAAGAAGGGATGGTAGCTCTGCTTACTTTACTCTTCTTTTTTCCTCCCAAACATTTAGAAGTGTCTCCCTTAAATAAGAAGGGGTAATGGGCACTAGGAGAGACAAAGTGACTATAAAGGACCAGATCAAAATCAGAAGCCAAGTGCAGAAAAGACAGTGATGACACCTCCAACAGGGGAGAGGAACTATAAAAGGGCCCTTGGGCTAGGCATGGTGACTCACGCCTGTAATCCCAGCACTTTGGGAGGCCAAGGCGGGTAGATCACCTGAGGTCAGAAGTTTGAGATCAGCTGAGCCAACATGGTGAAACCCTGTCTCTACTAAAAATACAAAAAGAAAAATTAGCCAGGCATGGTGGTGCATGCCTGTAATCTCAACTACTTGGGAGGCTGATGCAGGAGAATCAGTAGAACTCAGGAGGCAGAGGTTGCAGTGAGCCAAAACCATACCATTGCACTCCAGCCTGGGAAACAAGAGCAAAACTCTGTCACACACACACACACACACACACACACACACACACCCCTTAGGAGTCATCCTAAAGTTCCAACTAAATCAAAGTTTGAATATCTTCATCAGTTAAAAGAAAAAAAAATTAACTAAAGGTATTACCCCTTGGGAAGAAATGCTACCATGCATACGTCTTATATCACTGGGACATCTCAATACTGAAACCTCCACTTCAATTTAAATCTATACATCTAACTGAAGATACAGAACTATATTAACAATTTTAGGAGTTATCAGGAAATATTACTTACAAGGTTGTTTTTCAACTGCATCAATTATCTTTTCCAGTTTATCTTCAAGCTCAAATTCACTGATAGACTGAAGAGCTTCTGTGAGGTACTTAATAGCTTCACTAAGAAAAGGAAAGAAAAAATGAGGCAGGTCATTAGTAATTAAAGGCTAAAAGTTTTCTGCCAAAAAGCGGCAAACACTTATCAATCTGACATTTAAAGAAAGCACGACTAACTTCTCTCTTCAAGTAGTACTCATATTTCCTGTGCTTTCTGAACAAAACCATCCTACTATGCCATGCTAACATAAAGCCCCAAATCACATCCTTCCTCTAAGAAGCCTTCCTAGACCAGCTCTACCTGCTGCAATCTCCCCTTTCTTCTGAAACTGTTAAAAATTACATTTACATATACCTTAGATCTGATCTATCATATTACCTTGTATTACTTATTACCCTACATTTAAGGCAAGGGTCCATATGCCTCAATGTCAAGCACCATATCCTGACACTCAAATATTTATAACAGACACTCATATATTTAATTTGATAATGCATTTGTTCAAAGTAAATTCCAGTAATTTCATCACTGTTTTCAACTGTAAAATAAGAAAAACAAAGGCTTTAAAAAACTTATGATATTAAAAGTGGGAAATGTCAACAGTAACATTTTTAAAAATAAAAAAAATAATTTTAAAAAACTATGATATTTGAATATAATCATAGAAGCAACACTCATATTAAAATCACATGAATTTTTGTTTTATGAAAGGAGAGGTTAGCACTCCCCTTGACAAAGATGGAAGAGGCTCTCAGGCCTGAAAATATGTATATGGTTAAGGCACTGCCACCTGCTTCATGGATTCTGACAATCATAAAAAAAAAAAAAAAAAAAAAATCACATTAATTCCTGACTTAAATGCTAATAATGCTCAGAAGGAACACTGTCTATTAGCTAGTTGCATGCCATTATGTATTTGTAGCACACAACTTTAAACCTCACATCAGTATAATTGCTGATTACAATATTAAACAATTAGCTAATTACATGCCATTCTGTATTTGTAGCACACAACTTTACACTTCATATCAATATTATTGTTATACTCACCACACTAATTGTTCTATATTTATTTATTTTATTTTTATTTTTTTGAGACAGAGTCTTGCTCTGTCACCCAGGCTGAAGTGCAGTTGCACAATCTCAGCTCACTGCAACCTCGACCTCCTGGGTTCAAGCAATTCTCTGCCTCAGCCTCCCAAGAAGCTGGGATTACAGGCATCCACCACCACGCCCAGCTAGTTTTTGTATTTTTAGTAGAGACGGGGTTTCACCATCTTGGTGAAGCTAGTCTTGAACTCCTGACCTCGAGATCCACCCACCTCAGCCTCCCAAAGTGTTAGGATTACAGGCATGAGCCACCACGCCTGGTCTAACAGTTCTATATGTTAAGTTGCTTATTAGTTGATTTGTGTATAGGTGTTGGATCTCTCCAATTTATTATAGATAACTGAGAACTAAGTTCTTATCTGTAACTTTAAAACTAAAGCTTAGACCTCTGTGCCATCCTTCTGCAGAGTCTAAATACACTTGAAGGTGGTCCATAAATATTTGACCACTGAGTCCCTAAAATCACATACATTTTGGGTGCATCTTGGGACAGCTCTTAGCATACACCAAAGCCTATAAAGCCATACAGGGTCTTGCCCCTGCCAAATCCCATTAAGATCATATCATGTCCCTGGCCTTCCTGGTGCTCTCCTCCTTCAGGGTCTTTATATGGCCATTTTCTCCCACTCTTCTCTCCACCTAGTCAGGTCCTGCTCATTCCTTTTTTGGGGGAAGTCGGGGGGATGAAGTCTGGCTCTGTCACCCAGGCTGGAGTGCAGTGGCGAGATCACAGCTCATTGCAAGCTCCACCTCCCAGGTTCAAGTGATTCTCCTGCTTCCGCCTCCTGAGTAGCAGGGATTACAGGCATGCACCACCAAGCCCAGCTAATTTTTTTTGCGGGGGTGGGGGGGTGTTCACCATGTTGGTCAGGCTGGTCTTGAATTCCTGACCTCATGATCTGCCCGCCTCAGCCTCCCAAAGTGCTGGGATTACAGGTGTGAGCCACTGTGCCCGGCCAAGTCCTGCTTATTCTTTAACAGTCAGCCCAAACCACTTCTGCAGTGAAGCTTCTCCTTTACTCTAGAGCAGTTTTACACCTTATTATACACTCTCATAGCACTTCTTTCCTGGAATCCCTTTCACAATTGAGATTAAATAGCTGTGAAATAGTCATTTAATATACATGGTAGACAGAATTCTATGATGGCCCCTAATAATCCCTGAGTCCTAGCAGTCACACCTATGTGATCCCCTGCCTTTAATTGTCGTCTGGACCTAGTGACTTGCTTCTAAAAATAGAATAAAGAAAAAAGGATAGAATAACTTACTGTATTGTAATTTTGAAAGTAAAATTTTAAAGTAAAAACAAAAAATTTAAAAGTAACAAGATGTCATTTCCTTGATTAGGTACAAAAGATGTTAACTTCATAGTTGCTGGCGGACTCTCTTGATGAAGCCATGTTGGGAGCCCACATGGCAAGGTACTGAGGTAGTCTCCAGCCAATAGGCTGCAAGGCAACCAGGAACTGAATTCTGCCAACAACTGAATGAGCTTGAAGCAAATGCTGCCAGATCAACAGTTGAGATGACCCATCTTGACTCCAACCTTGTGAAAAGACCTTTAAGTTGAGAACCCAACTAAGCCACACCTGAATTCCTAACCCTAAGAAAATGTGAGATAAATGTGTACTGTTTTAGCCTCTAAGTTGTGGGGTAATTTGTTACGCAGCAGTAGAATACACTATGTGCCCTCTACAAAGCTCCAGTGTCTTGCTCTCTCTTGCACCCACTTGCCCCAGCAGTGTTTTGCGGCTAATAGACTTAAGTATACTTATGACTGATATAATTAATGAACAAAAGCTTAATCTTAGGTCAAATTCTAAGTGAAAAGACAGTTAATTCATCAGCTGCTCATAGTTGCAAATGTCAAGGACCAAGTGAACAAAATTCATTATTTTCCCCCAAGGCATATCCACTACTAACCCAAAAGCACAGTTAAAAGTCCCATAAAACTCATAATTACAAAAACCAACCAAAAATCTACACATACAAGAGCAATCAAAACTGATACAGAGAGGTATATCCAGTCCAGAAGGTATTTGAATATGTATAAAATATTGTATTCTAGGCCAGGCGTGGTGGTTCACGCCTGTAATCCCAGCATTCTCGGAGGCCAGAGGGAGGATTACTTGAGCCCAGGAGTTCAAGATCAGGCTGGGCAACATAGCCAGACCCCCGTCTCTACAAAAAAAATATAACAAAAGTCAGCCAGGTATGGTGGCGTACGCCTGTAGTCCCAGCAGGTTGAGCCCAGGAGGTTGGGCCTGCAGGAAGTTGAGGCTGCAGTAAGTCAAGTCCGCACCATTGCCCTCCAGCTTGGACGAGAGTGAGACCGTGTCTCAAAAAANAAAAAAAAAAAAAAAAAGTATATACACACACACACAGAACTCTAAAAAAACGCAGCAGATTTATTGAGAGAAATCTTGGAAACGTTCATATGTTCTATAGGTCCTCAAAACCACGGATACGCCCAGGAAACCTGACTTTCATATAAACTGGCAACTGCAGACATGCAAGTGGGCTTTCTCGGGTCTCTTATCTGATGTCTCAGCAACCTCCTTGGGAGCCTGAGAGCTGCCCAGGTCACAATGCTGATAACTGGCGGCCACAGACAGGCTGCGGCTTCTCGGGGTTAGTTTGACATGTACAGAGGAGCCTCGGTCTGCCTAGAAGAAACATTTAAATTCCTCGCGTGCGTCGGGGAAACCAAAGAAGGCATGGCAGCCTCAAGATCCACCTCGCTTCTTAGAACATTTGAAGGGTGTCTGTCATTTAAGGTCAAGCCCTCTCTGGGCACGCGGGGAGCCGCCGCGGTGCGTCCCGCTGCCCCGCGCGGCGGTCGGGTCCCGGCTCTTCCCTCTCGCCCCTCAAGCTGCCCGAGCCAACTCACCCCCGGAGCAGCAAGCCCCGCAACTTGAAGGCGGAGAGCGCCCGGCTCCGCAACCGCTCCGGCGCCATATTCGCCATTTGGCGCCACCACCTCAGCTCCGCCCCTTCCCGGGCGCGCCCCGCCCCAGCTCCGCCTCTTCCCGGGCGTGCCCCGGCCCCGGCTCGGGGCGCTGTTAGACCTCTGATTGGTCCCCGCTGCCTGCGCCCCAGCAACGCGGACCTACCAGTTCGCAGCCCCGGACCGGGTTGGCTGAAAGTGGTGAGCGCCTCGCGCTCCTTTGCTGCCGGGAAACTGAGGGCCAGAGCGTTTTCCCTGGTGTCGGGCTGGGAATGTGCTTCCCTTACCCCAAGTGCATCGTTGAGCTGCAGCGCTCTCACCGCTGCCCTAGACATTCCCCGACCGCGGCCGGGCTTCCCTGACGCAGGATCCCTCTTCTTTCGAGCTGTGAGAGCTGTTGGGTTCCCTACTTCGCGCAATCTCTGGAAATTCTGTGCCTTGACACTTACTGGAAGCTGTTATAAATCTCCATCGCTCCCACTAGACCGATTTTTATTTAACTTGAGGGCTTTGTATGCGCCATGCACTGTCATAAGCGCTTTTTTTTTTTTGAGACGAAGTGTCTTGTCGCCCAGGCTGGAGTGCAGTGGCGCAGTCCCGGCTCACTGCAGCCTCCGCCTCCCGGGTTCAAGTCATTCTCCTGCCTCAGCCTCCCAAGTAGCTGGGACTACAGGCGCTGGCCACCACGCCCAACTAAGTGTTTGTATTTTTTCTTTTTTTTTTTTTAGTAGAAATGGGGTTTCACTATGTTGGTCAGGCTGGTCTCAAACTCCTGACCTCGTGATCCGCCCGCTTCCGAGTCCCAAAGTGCTGGGATTACAGGCATGAGCCACCGCTCCTGGCTCATAATTGCTTTAAATGTGTGAACTGATGTGTTGTCCATGACAGCCGAAAGAGCTGTGTGCTGTCTTTTCCACAACAGTCCCATTTTACAGATGAGAAAACTGAGACACAAAAATGGTAAAGGGCTCGCTCAAGATGAAACGAAGAGTTAAGTGGTGGAGTCACGATTTGAACTCAGTTATTCTGATTCCAAGTGGACTGTCCATCTGCCACACTTGAAAACGCTTGCTCCAATGAGTTGACTAAACCACGGAGTGCTTATAACTAAACACGCAGCTTATAAAACATGAGGATGATTTCACAGTACCAATATATAGTGACCTCCAAAGTATAGTGTTTTTCTTTTTTTCAAAAGAGCAAAGCCTAATAAAGGAAGGGAAACAAGAATATATGTATTTTTGCATTTTAAAAAACCTCTGGGGGCCCGGGCACAGTGGCTCACATCTGTAATCCCAGAACTTTGGGAGGCCGAGGCTGGCAGATCACTTGAGGCCAAGAGTTTGAGACCAGCCACACCAACATGGTGAAACCCCATCTCTACCAAAACAAAACAAAACAAAAATTAGCCGGGCATGGTGGTGCGCCTGTAATCCCAGCTCCTGGGGAGGCTGAGGCAGGAGAATTGCTTTAGCCTGGGAGGCGGAGGTTACAGTGAGCTGAGATCCTGCCACCACTCCAGCCTGGGCAACAGATCGAGACTGTCTCAAAAACAAAAACAACAACAACTCCAGAAGGTTAAACCAGAGACTACAAAAGTGATTAACTGTAAAGGGATGAGGGGGATAGGGATGAAAGTGAAGTGTTTCTTTACAGTGAGACTTTTAATCTATTTGTATGTTTTACATATTCAAACAACAGAAAAGAAAAAGGGGAGCTTAAAATTGAAAGCATGCGAAGCCAGGCGTGGTGGCTCATGCCTGTAATTCCAGCTCTTTGGGAGGCCAAGGCGGGCAGATCATGATGTCAAGAGATCAAGACCATCCTGGCCAACATGGTGAGACCCTGTCTCTACTAAAAATACAAAAATTAGCTGGGTGTGGTGGCACGTGCCTTTAATCCCAGCTACTTGGGAGGCTGAGGCAGGAGAATAACTTGAACCTGGGAGGTGGAGGTTGCAGTGAGCCAAGATCATGTCACTGCACTCCAGCCTGGTGATAGAGCAAGTCTCTGTCTCAAAAAAAAAAAAAAAAAAAAAAAAAAAAGGCATACTAAAATTAATACAGCTAACTGTATATTAAATTGGTAACATAACATCACAAGTGATTTTTGAACACAGTTCTCTTTATTTAGTGAAATATTTTCCAAAGAAAAAAAACTACAAAGAACTTTTGAATTTTTCTGTAACAAAGGATAGGAAATAAGAATAGAAAGACAGTTAATTCTCAATACTGTACCTGTGATAGTTAGATTTTATAAGTAGCCACCAACAAATAATTAGTGAATACTAAACCATTGCTACTGGAGGAGGTACAGAATTAAGTTCCTGTGAGCCTCTGGTCACAATGTTTTCATCAATTGATAAATATATAACCTTGTTTTATGTGTGTTTTTATTTAAAGACATCTTTGTATTGTCATTCATTAACACTGAACTCAGGGCCAACAGCACTACAACTCATAGCTGAAGAAAGCTTACTTATCACATGTATTTTCTCCATAAGGCACATCACAACCTTCTTGTGTCTTCAAACTCTAGACAAAACTTCAGCACTATGGTTGGAGGCCACTTTTAACAGCAAAATCACCAACAAAAAATAGCAAAAATGCTGAAAACATGCACTAAATATGCCAGAAAAAGGACACTTATAGTATGAGAGATGAAACAAAAAGCAGTGTCACTCTATTTAACTTCAGCTGGGAATATAAGTGATAGGCAACTCAAATGTTTTGCTTCTCTATGCATGTCCTCAAATGACCATGAAAGCTTCCAACATTGATTTGGGAATTACAAATAAATGTTAGTGAATAGGTGAATTTGCAAATAAGGCATGCACAAATAACAGGGATTATTTGCTTACCAGTAGACGGATGAACAAGAAATAAATGGTTACCTATGCACAGGAAAGGATGGGGGGATAAGGATATAAAATGTTAAAGCTATTAGGTAAAGTGTTTTAGGAAAAGGATATTTGCACAGTCCCAAAATATCATCCTCTAGCTTACTGATAATTACAAAGGGAAAAATGTACTTTTACAATGGAACATTCAGAGGTTACTGCCTTAATCAAGTATCAAACTTAGCATTCCAAAAAGCAGGACAACATTATGTTACTGTTCCAATCAGAGAAATCTAGAATGTGGAACAATCTAAAAACCAACTGGCCTGGTCTCTTCAAAATTTTTTGTCATGGGGGGAACCAGGCAGCAGGATTGATCCAGATTGTGGTGGCCAGTCTCTAAGATAGCCCCCAATGGGCCAGGCACAGTGGCTCAAGCCTATAATTCCAGCATTTTGGGAGGTCAAGGTGGGTGGATCACCTGAGGTCAGGAGTTCAGGACCAGCCTGACCAGTATGGTGAAACCTCGTGTCTACTAAAAATACAAAAATTAATCAGGCATGATAACGTGTGCCTGAAGTCCCAGCTACTCGGGAAGCTGAGACAGGAGAATTGTTTGAACCTGGGAGGTGAAGCCTTCAGTGAGCCAAGACTGCTCCACTGTACTCTGGCCTGGGTGACAGAGCAAGACTCCATCTCAAAAACAATTTAAAAAAAAACCCCCAGTGATTTCTGCTTCCTGGTATTCATGTCTTTTGCACTCTCCCCCCACACAGAAGATGACTGAACTGTGTAATCAATAGGATATTGTGGAAAGGACAGGTATAACTTCTAAGCTGGGTCATAGAAGACAGGGTTACTTCTGTCTGGCTGTTTCTTGGATCACACTATCTTGGGGAAACCAACTGCCCTCAAGAGCTCTATGGCAAGGTCCACATATTAAGAAATGGAGGCCTCCTGCCTTTAGCCGAGACTAACTTGCAGTCCATATGCCAGTATGCATGAACAATTTCAGAAGCAGACCTTCCAGCCTCAGCAAAATCTTCAGATGACTACAACCCTAGCCAATGTCCTTGTTTTTTAGACTAGGTTCTGGCTATATTGCCCAGGCTGGTCTTGAGCTCCTGGCCTCAAGTGATCCTTCTGCCTCAGCTTCCTAAGTAGCTAGGATGACAGATGCATACGATCACTCTGTTCCCCTAGCCAATATCGCAACTGCAACTTTTGTGAGAGACCAGGGACTGAACAACTAGCCAAGCTGTTCTCAAATACTTGACCCACAGAAATTGCGTGAGATAATAATTGTTGTTTTAAGCCACTAAGTTTTGGGCTAATGTGTTATGCAGCAATATATAATACAAAGCTCTAAAAGACTAAAAGGGGCTGAGTGCCATGGCTCACACCTGTAATCCCAGCACTTTGGGAGGCTGAGGCAGGTGGATCACTTGAGGTCAGGAGTTCAAGACCAGCCTGACCAACATAGTGAAACCCCATCTCCTCTAAAAACCAGGCGTGGTGGCTGCACCTGTAATCCCAGATACTCAGGAGGCTGACGTGGGAAAATCGCTTAAACCCAAGAGGCAGAGATTTCAGTGAGCCGAGATCGTGCCACTGCACTCCAGCCTGGGCAAAAGAGCAAGACTCCATCTCAAAGAAAATAAAACAAAAGGGAGTAAAAGGACTGGCTAGGTGCAGTAAGTTGCTCACACCTACAATCCCAGCACTTTGGGAGGCCAAGGTAGGTGGATCACCTTAGGTCGGGAATTTGAGACAAGCCTGGCCAACATGGTGAAACCCCATCTCTACTAAAAATACAAAAGTTAGCCGGGCGTGGTGGTAGGCAGTGCCTGTAATCCCAGCTACTTGGGAAGCTGAAGCAGAAGAATCTCTTGAACCTGGGAGACGGAGATTGCAGTGAGCCAAGATTGCGCCACCACACTCCAGCCTGGGTGACAGAGCAAGACTCTGTCTCAAAACAAAACAAAACAAAAAAAAAAAAGACTAAAAGGATTTAACAACCAAATGCAATAGGTCAACTTTTTTTTTCTCTGAATGCATTCAGAAATAGGTCAACTTTGATTAGGTCCCAATTTAGAAGAAAAAGCTATAGTTAGAATACAATTCAGGAATTCTGAATATCAAATTATATTAAGAAATAACTGTTGGCCAGGCAAGGTGGGTCACACCTGTAATCCCAGCACTTTGGGAAGCCGGGGTGGGCAGATCATGAGGTCAAGAGATCGAGACCGGCCGGGCGCAGTGGCTCAAGCCTGTAATCCCAGCACTTTGGGAGGCCGAGGCGGGTGGATCACGAGGTCAAGAGATC
>NW_016107673.1:483847-500163 GCF_001604975.1 Cebus imitator
GATGACAGAGCAAGACTCTGTCTCCAAAAAAAAAAAGAAAAAAAAAGACTGAAAGCACTTAACAATCAAATGCAATAGGTCAACTTTTTTTTTTCTCTGAATGCATTCTGGTAAACTAGGCATACCTTTGACTCTTCCCTCTCATGAACGAAGCTTCTGTGAACAACTTCCATGCATCTTTCAGTCCTTAACTTAGACTTTACTTTCTCTCAGGAACCTTCCCTGTCTCCCCTCAATCTGAGTTAAACGGCCTCTGTAGAAACAAGGTGCCCTGGACTTTTGCTATTTTCACACTTACTGCACGGTATGGTAATTGTCTGTTTGCTGGTCTGTAGACTCCACCAGACCCTACAGTATAGAAGGACATGTGCTCCATTTCAAAAATACAGTACCAATATTACTAATAATAATGAAGTGATGGAGTGAGAATTATAATTGATGTATAGTTTACACTAAGTAAAATACACATATCTGTGTGCAGTTCAATGTATTTTGATAAATGTATACACCCATGTAACCACCACCTCAATCAAGACATAGAACATTTCCATCACTCCGGAACACCACCTGAACTCCTTTCCATCAATCCCCTCCCCTGTCCCTACTCCCAAATAACCACTTTTCTGCTTTTGTCTATCTTGAATTTCTTCTTTTCTTCCTTTTTTTTTTTTTTTTTTTTTTTTTTTTTTTTTTTCCCTTTTTTTTTTTTTTTTTTTGAGTTTGAGTTTTTGCTCTGTCACCCAGATTGGAGTGCAGTGGCACGATCTTGGCTCACTGCTTCCTCCACCTCCTGGGTTCAAGCAATTCTCCTGCCTCTGCCTCCCAAGTAGCTGGGATTCCAGGTGCACACCACCACACCCAACTAATTTCTGTCCCCATCAGTGTCCAAGCCTCTGACTTCCTTTCTTCCCCACCAGCTGGCGGTATTTTCTCTTCTGCCCCTCTCAGACTCTTTGTCCCATAACTCCTTTGTGCCAGCTTCTCTCATGGTTCTTATCTCCCACAATCCCACCCTGGGGCCCTTTCAGTGACTCTTAAAGGGACAGCCTGACAGCAAATGGCTGTTCTCATTGGGCTGGCTTCCCCTTGAGACTGGGGATGAGGAAAACCAAACAGCAAGGACCATTTCCTTGGTGTCCTGGGGGTTTACAGCAGGCCATGTGCTAGGGATTAACAAAAAAGCAACAGCAATAACAAATCTCATTTCACCTTCACAAATAGAAGTTAAACAATACCACGTCTATCTTACAGATGTGAAAGGAGAGGCCCAAAAAGCTCCAGCAACTTGCCCTAAATCATATCCCTAGCAGATGGAGAGGCAGGATTCAAACCCAGAATTCTTAACTAGGACCCAGAAGTTCTTCCACAATCTTAACAATTACCCTTTACTGCCCATTGGGCCCTTTACTCCAGAAGCCTGGCCAGCGAAGACTCACATGGCATGGTGACTGGCAACCATCAGAAGTGGCTGTCTCAGGGCTACGGTTGTTTCTTTTCTTTCTTCTTCTCACTCCTGGTGGAACAGCAGGACTGTTTCTTTGTTGAAATTCTTTTAACTGTGGGAAAAAAGAGCAGTAATACTCATGAGAACTACAAACCCCTACGGTCACAACCTACTTTACAGTTTTTACAAAATACTGTTATACACCATCTGATTTAATGCCACAAACAATTCTATAAGGTGTTGTCACAATCACTTAGCAACTGAGAGGGATTGATATCATGGCAAAAAAAAAAGAAAAAAGAAAAAGCAATACTAAACCTTAAACTCATTCCTCTGACTCCAAGCTCTGGGGTTTTGCCATGAATCAGCAACTGCCAGAGACCAAACCACAGGCAGAGGTAGAAAAGTCAACATTAAGTAGACAGGAACTGTATGCCATGTGGTTTAGAGTCATACAGCCTCACACATCTGTTAGTGTTAAGAAGAGCAGCAGTACCTCTCACACTTTTATATCAATGTGTCCTCATGGCAGAAGGCAGCCTTTCTGTCAAATCTGGGAATTCATCAGAAAGAGGACAACCCAACTCATTTCAGAGAGAAGTCTGGTATACTCTTAGAAACCTATGTGACTGTCATCTCTAAGTACATTAATATTTTTGCTCTCTCAAGAGACTCAAGGGAAATGGATGCTTCAGACAGATGTCCCCTGTTTATACTGTGGCACTCAAAGAAGCCCAGGTTGAGATGATATGAGGAAGATTCAAGCTGTCAAATTCAGTTTCCCAAGATCTGTTCCACGGAAGATGAGCAGATCTCAGTCCAGAGACCACTGACTGAAGGGCAGTCTGGTCCCAGAATCATGGAGAATTTGAAGATGAAGTGCAGAACTCAGAAAGAAATGGGAAAGTCTCTCTGGAGAGTAGAAGCCTGAGAGAAAACCAAACCAAACCCATTCTCCCATTGCCACTCAGAGACACTGTCAACGTTTTGAGCTCACGGGGGAAGTGTAGGCTTCTCACACTGTCAATGTCTATGTTAAGGGAGTGAGGCAGCCTGAAACCTCTTGCTCCTAGCTCCCATAGTTGCCATTCCCCTTCCAGCTGGAAATTTGTGCTGTGACCAGAGGAGCCAGAAATGGGATGAGAATGCTTAGGAGACTGGGTCGTAAGATCCAAGACAGGTCTTGCAGCAGTAATGATGGTTCCTAGGGGAACTGTGACATCACTACATTCCACTCCTCCTGGGGGAGGGGACCTCATCAAGGAGATGCCTGAGTCACTACTCCATGATGAGGGAGGGGAATGCAGGGCTAGGACCCAGGTCCTTGGAGACGGCAGCCCAAAGGGCCAAGGGAGGTTGAGCTTGGGGTAGCAGGAGGGGAGGGCAGAGTCTGCAGCAGGGAGCCCCAGGAGTCACCAGCCAGCTCAAAGTCACCCAGAAATGACTGGTGAGGGCGGGAACTGGGAGACCCAGGTCCTTAGAGACAAGAGCCCACAGAGCCCAGGGAGATCAGACATGGGGCAGCAAAAGGTGAGGACCAAGTAGGGAGCGGGAAGCCTCAGGCGTTGCACATGGAAAGTGACCCTAGGGTGATTGGCAAGGGCAGGGGCTGGGCTCCTTGCTGAAGGAGCGGAGCTGACTGACAAGACGTTGGTAGGGGGAGCCAAGAGAGGCACCGGGGTTGGGGGCCACCCAGTCTGGTGTGTCTCAGAAGTGTTATGGATTCTGGCAGCGGTCTTGCAGTCGGAGGGGATCTGTGTGCATTTTACCTTTTTCCTAGCCGAGGCTAATTTCATATTGCGAATTTCTTCTGACATCGCCATGGTGAGGTGGGGGGGGAGGTGGGGTCAGGGAGGGAGGCGGGGTTGGGGCCACATCAGCACAATTCAAGGGAGCACTGGTAAGCAGCTCCACCCTCCTACCAGGAGGCCTGACCAGGGACCCACTAGAATGTAGAATAGGGGCGTGGCCTTCATGATCCAAGCCCATTGGTCAATGAGAAAGATGAAAGGGAAAGGAGGCGTGGCCAGGCAGCAGCAAGTCCAGAGAGACCTGTGGCATCCCAATGACAGCTGCCCCTGCAACTCCTGTCCCCGCCTACTCTGAGAGAGGGGAGGGGCTACCGACTCCGGAAGAGAGGAGGGGCGGGCTTTTGCTTTTCCATCTTTAAATGTACCAAAGCATGTAGCCCTATGTTTGAAGAGGTGACCTTATGGAGAGATGACAGTGTGGGAAACAATCCTGCCTAGGCCGAGGCCTCATGGAGCCTAGGGCTCCCTAGGGCCAGGAGAGCACTGGAGCGCACCCTAACACCCAATGGAAACCTGAAATCCGTACCTGCAGGAGATCAGGAAAGGGGTTCAGCCTCCAATGCACCTGCAGCCAGGTGAGGCAGGCACAGGTGGGCGCCAAGCAGATCTCCTGCCTGGCCTTCCTCTCCTGGCTCCCCCAAGCAGAGGAGAAGTGATAGCTGCCCATTGCCTAGATTGAAACCATTGAATCTGGATCCCAACAGGCCTGGCCCAAGGCAGTCACGTCTGGTGAGAACCTGGTAGACAGATGTGATGTTCCCAAGTGGCTCTATGAACCTTATTGTGGATAATCAAGGAAATGAGCAAGACCATCATGCTCAGCCAAGAACCTGGCAGGCAAGAGGGAAAGGAGGGGCAGAAAAAAGTTAGTTTGGTTCCAGGTCTGGCCCTGGAAGGATGCTGGACTAGGGGTCAGCCACAGTGAAGGAGAATGGATGGCCACCAGCTGCGTGACCAAGGCTGTCAGCTCCTGTAGCACCTGTGGAACGTCCGCCCAGGCCTTGCTCTGACTAGCCTGCGACTTCCAGCAAAGCTGTGTGCTGGACAAGAATCTCTGAAGATGAGTCCAGGACAAGGTCTCCCAGACCCCTCTTCCCTCCCACCCTAAGCAGGTTCTCATCCCTCACCAGAAGGAAAGTGAAATTTTCTACGGGTCACAGCTGGCCAGGTTCTCTGTCACCTGGTAGAAGGGGCAGGGGAGCTGCAGGGGGGTGAGAAAGAACCCAGGTACCAGAGCTAGAAGGGCTTTGGGAAAGCCTTGAACAGGGCCGGGACCTGAGCTCTGCCTGAGCAAAGTAGGGATCATTGCTTCTCATGTGGGCCACAGGACAAAACAAAGCCCTGAGTCCCACAGGAGGGTAGGTGGGACATGTCCAAGGGAAGACAGACCTGGGGAAGTATTTTATGTCCTCGGGGTGGCAGAGGGACATGGAGAAGATGCCTCCTTTGGGGCAAAGGAGAAAGGAAGATAAACAGAGAGGTGCTGGACACCTGCCTCACGGCGATCTCCATCACCCCACACCAGGCCCATTCCCACATAGCCCCCAACTCAGGAGGCACCATTCTCCTTACGGTCAGCAGGACTTCCCGGCTAAGCTGGGGAAGCTGACAGTCCGGATTCATCAGGGGCAGCACGTAGTGTAGGTGATGCGCTGGACAGAAGTGGAGAGGGGACTCCCGAGCCGTGGTGTCAGGTCTGGGGCTGCCAACATGGTACCTGTCCTGGCCATGGGCAGACCATGCTGCTCCACCCTGCCAGAAATGGCCTCTAATTCTAAGGCATCCAAGTTCCAGGCCAGAACTGGAGCCACACTCCCTGTGGGGACAGGGGACAGAGTCCACACAGACTTCACTCGTACTTTGGGCAAAGGCAGCTGCACAAATGACAGGAGGGTCCCTGCTGGAGAGTAGGAATGGGTCTGCACTACTCAGACCTGCCTCTGTGACAGGACGGTCCCAGCCTTCCAGTCAGACTCCTGAGAAGAAAGCTCACTTGGCCAGGGAGTGGGAGGCGTGGCCTGCAGGCTCCCTTGAGTCTGTAGCACCTCCCACCCAAGTGAGCTCCAGAAAAATAGATGCAGAAACAGCAGGTGCTCCTCCCAGCTGCCAGCTGCTTCCTGGTGCGGCCTCAGGGACTCTGGATGAGTCAAGATGGGGCTGCCAGCAGCTGGGGGCAGGGAGAAAACTGGGTCCCCAGGGTAGATGCCCAGCAGGGACATGCAGGTTGTGGGGGGCGGGTGTTGGGTCCTCAGGGCTGAGCCCTTTCTGCCCAGGAGGCCTTGGTGACATGCCTGCTTCTGAGTTCAGCCCAAGGAGTCAGGGCCTGGTGGCAAGCAGCCTCTCTGCTTGTGAAGACAGTCCTGCGGTTGTTATCCCTCTGCCCAGCACTCAAGCATCTAGGCTGCGGAAGGGCCAGCATTCAGAAAGAAGGGAACTGTGGGTGTCGGTTCCCCGGAAGTCAGGGGCCTTGGTGGACAGAGCCTCCTATGAGGGGATGAGGAGAAAGGGAGACCGAGCTGTGCCTGCCCCGGCTGAGATCTGTGGTACCAGGCTCCAGAGGGGGCCCTGGGGGGAGACCAGCATGAGAGGAACCTCTACAGGTGCCTTCAGGCACCTTCTCTGCAGGGCTGGGCCAGCTGGAGATTTAGGGTCCACATGAGAGAGCTGGGCAGGGCTGGGCGCCACAAGGAATGAGGCTTCCTGCTGGGGTTGCAAGGAAAGTGAGTCTGGTGTGTAGAGTGGCACCCGCTGAGCTGGCAGAGGCCTCCCCACCAGGGAGGGATTATTGATTTATGACTGATTGATTGATTCATTGGGTCAGGGTCTTACTCTGTCACCCAGGCTGGAATGCAGTGGTGCTCACTGTAGCCTCAAACTCCTGGGCTCAAGTGATCCTCCTGCCTCAGGTAGCTGGGACTGCAGGCATACATCAATATGCCTGGCTAAGTTTTTTATTCTTTATTTTTGTAGAGATGGACTCTCACTACATTGCCCAGGCTGGTCTCAAACTCCTGGCCTCAAGCAGTTCTCCCGCCTGGGCCTCCCAAAGTGCTGAGACTACAGGCATGAGCCACCGTGCCTATTTTGCAAGCAATGATAATTTAATGTGCCAGATGAGGGAAGAGGCACTGTGGGAGCTGGTTAGGGGTGGCAGATAGGAGAGTCCTTCCCAGAGCAGGCATTTCTGAGCCTCTGAATCCTCACACAAGGATAGACAGGCATTTTCCAGGAGGACAGAGGGAATGAAGTGCATTTCAACAAGAGGAACTACATGTGCATACATCAGAGAGATAGGGGAGGAGTGTTGTAAACAGTCCCTGATCCAGATGAGAGGCAGAGTAGCTGAGGGGGTCACTATGGATGTGGGACAGGGGCCAGATCAGGGCTTAGATGTCCCAGCTCCTGTCTACCTGACTTCAACTCCAGCTTGGTGGCTGCCTTCTCCCGGCCAGCATCCCTTAGTCTTCTGGGCAAGTGTATGTGTGCATGGGCAGACAGACACACAGACACACATGCATACACCCCTCAAGGTACACATCAGACATGTGCATCCACTCTCAGATGTGCACACACAGAGACACAGAGAGAGATACAGACACCAGCCAGGTGCCTGGGAGCCATAGGGAGGTAGTGTTGTAAGGACCCCAGGTGGGATCCACCTCTGCCAGGAGGCCCCTGACTGAAGCTGATCTGCTGACCTGGATGGAATGAAAAGGAGAGAAAGCTTAGCTGGTCTTGGGCCTCATTCAAGGCTGACTTGGTCCAATTCAGTGTATCTCAGATGGGTGCAGAGCTGTGCTCAGAGGGGGCGGTTCCTTATGTTTGCAGTGTAGTCTGCCACTGTATATTTGTACGGAAGAAAATCTCAGCGTTTTCTTTTCTTTCTTCCTTTTTTTGTTTTTTTTTTTTTTTTGGTCTATGTCTCAAACCAGACTGGGAAGGGGAGAAGATATATCCTCAGGGCGTGGATGAGCTATATACTCTGGCCAAGTCTGAGGACCTGCAGTGGACAACTTCAGTGAGAAGGCAGTGGAGTGACAGAGGGCTGGGCCCTTGGCAGATTCGTCTCCTGGCAGGAAGTGGTGCCAGGGGAGTCATATGTATGTAGCCTGCACATGACACTTAAGCCTGTGCCAATTTGGGCCCCACGTGCAGGGCCTTCTAGCCCCTCGGAGACTGCCCAGGCTGTTTCTACTCCCTCCCTAGACCCCTGGAAGGCCAACCCAGGACTCACCTTCTACAGGCAGGTGGGGGCCCTGGGCCCTAGGCCTGTCCAGCAAGGATGGCCTACAATGCAGACCCTGGGTCATGGGCAGGGGTCCTGCGCAGAGTGGCCAACGGACCAAACGAGCAGTGCTCTTCCAGCAGGGCGAGGCTCTCGGAGGTGGAGCAGCAGGTGGATAGGTTCTGGACGAAGCCACATTGCATCAACCTCAGACTGGTCAGGGGGTTCGAGAGCTCAGCACCCAGTGCTCCCAGGGGCTCTGGCATGCCCCCCCCCAGTCCCATCCCCAGCCTCAAGCTCCTCCACCCAACCCTCTCTGGGTCTCTATCTCAGTCTGTCTCCAATCCCAGGATCCACTAGTCTGCACTGTCCCCAGATTAGTGGTTAAGATTGTGGGTTTAAATCTTGGCAAGATATACTAGCTGTGTGACCTTGGCCAGTTACTCTGCCTCTCTGGGCCTTATCTGCAAAAGTGAAAATAATGGTCATTCTTAAGAGGGTTACGTGGACAAGCACGTGAAAACACATGGTGTTTGGTCACGTGTTTGTCACTACGATTGCACACTTCCTGCTGCTGCAGGTGTGGCCACTTTGAGGAGAAACTTCCCCTCAAAGTCAGGGTCCTTTTGGGGCCAGAGAGCTGCCACAGGGACTGGATTCCACTTACCCTCTGTGTGAGTTTGCTGGGGCTGTGGTAACAAAGTGCTGAAGACCGGGTAGCTTCAGCGGCAGGTATTCATTGTCTCCTGGTTCTGGAGGCTGCAGTTCGGGTCCGGGTGTCGGAAGGGTTGGTTCCTTCTGAGGGCTGTGAAGGAGGGTCTGTTCTAGGCCTCGCCCCCTGCTTCTGGTGCTTTGCCAGCAGTTTTTGACACTCCTCCCGGGATGTCCGCATGGCGACTCGCTATGTCTGCCTGTGCCCACATTTCCCCTTTGTATAGGACTCCAGTCACCTTGGATTAAAGCCCAGCCTCATTTCTTCATTTTAGCCTGATTACCTCTGTGACGATCCTGTCTCATCACAAGGTACCGAGCACTTCAATATATCTTTTGTTGTTGTTGTGGGGGATACAGTTCAACCCAGAACGCCCCCAGTTTGCTTCCTGCTGCCTTCCCCACTGGGTGGTTTTGTTTGGGTGTGACTTGAGACCTCAGGGCCACAGTGCTCTTGTTTCTCCCCTCATGTAACCACAGGACCCTCACACAGCTGCAGAGAGGCCAGAATGCACACAGAGGAGCTGCGGTGAGTCCGGGTGGGCGCTGCCCAGTGAGCCCCTTGGGTCCGTAGTCCACATGCTAGCCAGGGAGGGCATGCCTGGGCCCAGGAGGAGATCCACTCCCCTCTGAAGGCTGGACCTGCCCAAACCCAAGAGCTGTGTGAGGGTTTCTGTGGGCGTGAGAGGATGGGGGAGCGGGGCTCCTGGATGGGGATGCAGCCTGCCTCTCCCCACCCCTTCCTGGCCAGCCACAGGAGCAAGCTGCAGGCTCTGGAGAGGGAGAACCACTAGATGGCTGCTGGGATCCAGAGGCAGAAGGTGGGCAGGAGCTGGGCTGCCTGGGGTGGCGTGAGGCAGCCCCATCTGCAGTTAGGGCCCCCAGGGAACCCCTCCTGAGGACCCTAGAGCCCTCCCCACACCTGAAGTCAGGGTCCTTGAGGATTAAAGTGGGAGGCCAGGCTCTGCCACAGCCACAGCCCTTCCCCTTAGGGCCTCAGCTTCCTGTGTGTTTAATGGGTCCCAAGCTCTGCACCCTGGTCCCGAGTACCGGGATGCTCAGACCCGGGCGTGTGGGGCCTCTGGGGCTGCCATGGCCCATCTGTTCATAAACAGAAAGGCTCTTGCCCCCCAGCGTGAGCTGGGAACCTGCAGGCAGGAGCAGGACTTTGGCTGCCACTGGTACCAGAACCCTCAGCACTAGCTGCTAGGGGTAAGTGTCAGGTGCCCCAGGTCAGGGTGGCCTGAGCATGCCCACCCAAGGACAGGGACATAAGAATCTGATCAATTTTGACAGCCTGAAGGGAGGGCAGCCACCCCAGAATAGCCCAAGTGCTCCCAAGTCCTTGCCACCTGCCCTCTTCCCACAGGGCAGATCCCAGCAGAGACCCCAGGCCAGCTCCCAGAGTCTGCAAGTGGAAGGTGGGCCCTACTTCGATCCTTCCCCACTCAGCCCACTGCGGCTTCTCCTGGGGACTACACGAGCATTTACCTGAGTGGGCACCAGCCAAGCCCCACCCACCAGCCTCCAGCCCACAGCCCGAGTCCCTGGCCCGTCAAGCGACAAGGGTTTCACAAACACCGATGGAGATTCTAGTCCCAGCTCTGCCCTAAACTGGCCAGTGGCCTTGACTAAGCCCTTCACTGTTTCTGGGTCTCACCTGTACAGTTCCATCTGCGCACTGGGTGCGGGGCTCACCTGCACAGTTCCATCTGCGCACTGGGTGCGGGGCTCACCTGTACAGCTCCATCTGCGCACTGGGTGCGGGGCTCACCTGTACAGCTCCATCTGGGCACTGGGTGCGGGGCTCACCTGCACGGTTCCATCTGCGCACTGGGTGCAGGGCTCACCTGCACGGCTCCATCTGCGCACTGGGTGCGGGGCTCACCTGTACAGCTCCATCTGGGCACTGGGTGTGGGGCTCACCTGTACAGTTCCATCTGCGCACTGGGTGTGGTGCAGGGATGGGACTCTGGGGAGCTCTGACACTCAGTAATCCTATGACCCTGTTCAGTTTACCCACTGGTTCACTGTCCCTGCCGCACAGTCTCCCCAGCTCTATAGAACTGGGCCTATGCCTCTGCTGAGTTGCCCAGAGGCCTTGGTGGAGCTAATGATGCACAGAACAGAGTGGGGGCAAGAGAACAGGGTTCTGCTATCCCTGCCACATCCAGCAGCATCTCTGCCTCCCAGCCCCCACGAGCTTTGGGAGCCCAGGTCTGCCAAGGAGCCTGAATCTGCAATGTGGACTCTACCAGAGGCCAATAGGTGAGCTCAGGGACAGGTTGGGTGGAGCTGGGACAGCCCGCTCCAGGGATGAGAAATCATTCTGGAGGTGGGACCTCCCAGGCAGAGATCTTGGCTCTGGTCTCCCATTGCCATGTGGACTGGGCTCTCTGGGACCACACTGGGCTCTTGTTTCCAGGAGCTGGAGGAGCTGAGACAGGGGCCATGTGGAGAAGGGAAGGCAGGGCCTGGGCCAGGGAGCAGGGGATGGAGTAGGGAGCCTGGCTTGTAGATCCAGTGGTTCGGGATGGGGGCTGTCCACAGAGCACCGAGGGCTCAGCCTAGACTCATCCGAGGCCTGGAACCCCGGCTGCCCTGCCCTCAAACAGCCTCAGCGTTGCCCTGAGAGGGGACGAGGTGTCACTCCTTGGCAGGGTGGACTCACCAACTGATGTGATGAAACAAGTGTGTTAGGGACCAAGGCTTTATGGGCTCAGCCCTGTGCAGGACATGGAGATGGAGGGCAAAGTGAGCCTCTGGGCTGTGCAGTACTATTGGTACAGGGAGCGCTGCGGGACTCAGGGGTAAAAGGAAAGACGGAATTGAAGGATCTGGGGTTCAGGGCAAGTGTTGGGCCTTCAGTCACCTGTGCAGCTTGGAGGGGAAGATGCGCCCTCTTGCTCGGTCCCCTGGTGCTGTTCCATCAGCACTGCACCTGATACTGCCATAGTGGCCTCTTCTTTGCGGCGAAGCACAGAGAAGCCTAGGAAGGCCTAGGAAGGCCCCTGTGAGGCTAGAGCTCTGAATCCAAGGGGGAGCAAAGTTCTTGGGGAGGCCCTATATCAAGACACATGCCAGACCCACCCTCCTCCATCCCAGATTTCTTTGCAGGAGGTGGGCTCAGAGCTGGCCAAGATGTGGACTGAGCTCAAGAAGGTCTGCAATGCGCTGGAAGCTCGAGACTCAGGAGCTGAGAGCTCAGCAGCTGGCCCCGGAGGCTGCCCAGAACCAGGCACTCAGCAGCTGCTCCCCCACCCGCTGCCCACACTGTGCTTCTGACAGGCCTGCATGGCCCCAGAGGCTCCTCCATGCCCGATCCCTGGTGCCCACCATGGCCACTGACCTTCTCCTCCCCACATTCCATCAGTCAAGTTCCTCCTAAGCCCTCACTGCCCAAGGGGAGCCCTCACTGCCCAAGGGGAGGGCTCAGCCTGGAACGTGCTCACTGCCTCCCCTACCCATCTCATTACAGTGGCTCATACTTGTAATCCCGGCACTTTGGGAAGCTAAGGCAGGTGGATCACTTGAGGTCAGAAGATGATTAGGTAATAGGGCTCTGCCCTCATGAATGAGTTAGCCCATTCATGAATTAAAGGATAAATAAGTTATCAAGGGAGTGGGTTAGTTATCAGGAGAGTGGGTCTCTTATGAGCCCTTCACCATGTGATGCCTTGAACCACCTGTGGACTCTGAAGAGAGTCACCAGCAGCAAGAGGTCCCTCACAAGATGTGGCCCCCCAACCTTGGATCTCCCAGTCTTCAGAACCATGAGTTAAATAAACCTCTGTACTTTATAAGTTATCCACTCTGCAGTATTTGTTTATAACAACAGAAATTGACTGACACCCTGTTGTCTGGAATAGATACACCCAGCCACATGTGCAGTGGAATGAATCTCCTCAAAGTAAATCCTCTTTTCCTATTGTCTTTTTATAATTGTGTTCGAGATGTTTTCTGCAGAAGAAATATCCACTAGTAGTTCAAGTTGAAAATTTAGTAAGAAGGTAGTTCAAATGGTGACCAACCCCTAGGTGTGGTAGTCCTGGGAGTGAGTTTACAGGGCTTTGACCCTCCAAGGAGCCCTCTTTATGTCACCATGCACATACCAGCTGGACCTGAATTGCTACAGTTTCTTCTGTCTGAGTAGTTACCACAAAGACTAACAGAGCTTGGCTGCAATGCCATCCTTGACCAACAGGAGCTGCTAATATATATAAATAAATAAATAAAATATATGTGTGTATATATATATATAAAATATATGTATATATGTATGTATATCACCATACAGATATATATAAATACACACACACACATATATATATATACATATATATATATATATAAGTTCCTTTAGTATATTCTTGCTCTCTTTATTATTAATCAAAGCTCACTGTATCTGTTCTACAAATTATTATTCTCTAACGTGGGATAATAATGAACCAGATCTTTATTTCTTTTTTTTCATGGTAATAACAGGATGGGTAAGACTAACTCTGACCCTTCCACATTTATTTTAAACCAGTAGCTCTCCTCCCCAATCCCCCCACCCCCTGCTATCCCTCCCCTAGCCCCCCACCTCCCAGGCCCCAGTGTGTGATGTTCCCCTCCCTGTGTCCGTGTATTCTCATTGTTCAACACCCACTTATGAGTGAGAACATGTGGTGTTTGGTTTTCTGTTCTCGTGTCAGTTTGCTGAGAATGATGGTTTCCAGTTTCATCCATGTCCCTGAAAAGGACATGAACTCATCCGTTTTTAAGGCTGCATAGTATTCCATGGTGTATATGTGCCGCATTTTTTTTAACCAGTCTATCATTGATGGGCATTTGGGTTGGTTCCAGGTCTTTGCTATTGTGAACAGTGCCACAATAAACATATGTGTGCATGTGTATTTACAATAGAATGATTTATAATCCTTTGGGTATATATCCAGTAATGGGATTGCTGGGTCAAATGGTATTTCTATTTCTATCAGATCTTTATTTCTTTTTGTTTTTTTGTTTTGTTTTTGTTTTTGTTTTTGAGATGGAATCTTACTGTTTCAACCAAGCTGGAGTACAGTGGCATTGCCTTGGCTCACGGCAACCTCCGCCTCCCAGGTTCAAGCAATCCTCCTGTCTCAGCCTCTGGAGTAGCTGGGATTACAGGCACCTGCCACCACACCTGGCTAGCTTTTGTATTTTTAGTAGAGACGAGGTTTCGCCACATTGGCTAGGCTGGTCTCGAACTCCTGACTTCAGGTGATCCACCCACCTTGGCCTCCCAAAGTGCTGGGATTACAGGCATGAGTCAATGTGCCCAGCCTGGATGAACTCTTTAGAGATCAAGAACTGAGACTGGGCTCGGTGGCTCACACCTGTAATCCCAGCACTTTGGGAGGCCGAGGTGGATGGATCACTTGAGGTCAGGAGTTCAAGACCAGCCTGGCCAAAGTGGCAAAAACCCCATTTCTAATAAAAATACAAAAATTAGCCAGGTGTGGTGGCAGGCACCTGTAATCGCAGCTACTTGGGAGGCTAGGCACAAGAATCTCTTGAACCCGGGAGGCGGAGGTTGCAGTAAACAGAGATCGCACCATTGCACTCCAGCTTTGGTGGCAAGAGTGAGACTCCACCTCAAAAAATAAATAAAATAAATAAAGAGTATTCCATTGGTATTATTGCCCCAACATGCTGAAAATAATCATGATGATCTCTGGCTTTGAAGAAAATAATGCATTTGAGAAGCAAAATCATTAGGTGCAGTGACTCACACCTGTAATCCCAGCACTTTGGGAGGCCAAGGTGGGAGGATCACTTGAGCCCAGGAGTTTGGGACCAGCCTGGGCAACATAGCAAGACCCCATCACTGGAAAAAAAAAAAAAAAAGAAGAAGTCTAGGCCGGGCATGGTGGCTTACGCCTGTAATCCAAGCACTTTGGAGGCCAAAGTGGGCGGATCACCTGAGGTCGAGAGTTCAAGACCAACCTGACCAACATGGTGAAACAACCCTGTCTTTATTAAAAAAAAAAAAAAAAAAAAAAAAAAAAAAAAATTAAAAAAAAAAAAAAAAAAAAAAAAAAAAAAAAAAAGTCTATGCTAAAATCCTGGAGGGAGAAAGTACCTTACTTGAGCTCTGACTGTGTCCATGCCTGTCCTCAAACCCAAAGCAAACTCCTCAAGAAATCTCCGTTGGAGAGAAGGCCCAGTTCATCTCTCAGACTCAGGAAAGCACAGCACTCTCAGGAGAGTTAGGGAGCCCAGGTCTGAAGCGGGAGACACAGTCCTGTCCCGGGATCCCAAGACTGAGCAGGGCCTGACCTGCCCTGGACATGACATATTGAGAGAGAAGACAAAGCCCTGCCTGGGGGCTGCAGTCTGAGGAGAAAATTCCCTGCTCTGAGAGTCGCATCTGAGGAGGGAGATGCTGCCCAGCCCTCGGAGTCTCAGCAGAACTCACCTGTTCTGAGATCCCTTGTCTGAGAACGGAAACACAGCCTTGTCCTGGGAGGGACCACAGACATAGCCCTGCCCCAAGGGGCCATCTGAGCAGGGAGGCAGAGTCCTTCTCTGAGATCCCTCAACTGAAAGGAACATGGCTCCATCATGGGCAGCCCAGCCCTGAGAATCTCAGGAAAAGAAAATTTGGCCCTGTCTGAGACAGAAATATGGCCAGCCCTGGGAGCTCCAGTCTGAGGGGACACGGCCCTATCCTCCAGAGGCCCTAGACTGCCGGCAAGCTCGCTGATGCACCCTGGTAGCACCTACAAAGGCTCCCATCAGGCCAGGCTTGAAGGCTCACACCTGTAATCTCAGCACTTTGGGAGGCCAAGGCAGGCTGATCACCTGAGGTCAGGAGTTCAAGGCCAGCCTGGCCAACAAGGCGAAACCCTGTCTCTAGTAAAAGCCAAAAATTAGCTAGGCATGGTGGTGGGTGCTTGCAATCCCAGCTAGTCAGGAGGCTGAGGCAGGAGATTTGCTTGAAACTGGAAGGCAGAGTTTGCAGTGAGCCGAGATCACATCATTGCTCTCCAGCCTGGGTGACAAGAGTGAAAATTTGTCTCAAAAAAAAAAAAAAAAAAGAGAGAAAAGAGACTCCCAGCAAGCCACAAGCAGGCATTGCCATACTTTGCCCATCTAAGCTGCAGCAGGGCCCAGTTCCCTGAGGAAATTTCAGGACAGATCTGAGGTGGCTCCGTAGTCACCAGACGGTCACTGCCCCATCTGGCTCACCGTGATCTGGAGATGGCCTGAGCTTCTCACGCACACCTGGCCAATCTTTAACTGGTTGGCCTAGAGCTCCCTCCTCGCCAGAGTCAAGGTAGAAGGAATTGGAGACTTTGCCCCACTGCTTGCCATTCCTGCCTCCTATAGCAGGCAGGAGGCACGTGGGGTCAGCCGTTCTGTCCTTTCCCGGGAGGCCATGGACACACATCACCTCAGGCTGTTCTCATAACAACCACAGGAGATGGGCACTGATGTACCCGGTTTAGAGATGAGAAGCCTGAGGCTCAGGAAGCACAAGGAGGGTCTGGGTGGTGGAGGGACTCAGGACTGCGCCACTTGCCCTATGCCACCTCCAGGGTCTTTTCCCTGCCTGTCTCTCCCGGAGTCAGGACTGTCGGGCTGGGACAGGGCAGCTTGGAAACACAACATGATCAAGGAACGGCATGCAGAGTTGGAAAGAGCTCTTGGCCAGAGGGCTAGGACACCTGCACCCAGGTTCCAAGTGTGGGTGACCTTGGGCCAGCCCCACCCCATCTTCAGCCTCCTCTGAGGTCTTCTCCAGTACCATTCACCTGAAGCTCAGATCGCTGACAATGACCCCTGCTCTGCCAGCCTTGCTTAATAAGGCTGTGGGCAAATCCAGTGATGCTCTGGCAAATTATGAAGTGCAGTGCACCCGGGGAGAGTGATTTTTGGCAAAGATGATGGAATGGAAGATGGTGGAATGGTGGGAATCGCCTTGAGCTGGGAATCCTACCTCCGCCTCACAGGGAAAATCAAGAGACCTCTCTAGGCCTCCCCACCTGTCCAGTTCAGAGCCTCAGCTCCCTTGATCTCAAGCATCTGTCACCAACAAGATATTGGATCTTTCCCTTATACCTTAGCACAGGTCTTTTTTTTTTTTTTTTTTTTT
>NW_016107673.1:500614-505267 GCF_001604975.1 Cebus imitator
TTTTTTTAAGAGATGGGGGTCTCCCTCTGTCACTCAGGCTGGAGTACAGTGGCAAATCATAGCTCACTGCAGCCTCGGACTCCTGGACTCAAGCAATATCCTCCTGCCTCAGTCTCCTGCCACTGTGCCGAGCTAGTTCAGCTCCTTGAGAAAGGAGTTTGATTAGCTCAGCTCATCTTTTTCAGTCAGTCCATACAGGTCAGAGGTCACAGTCAGTCAGGGTCACCTTGGAGCAGTGTTTACTGCCACAGCCAACAGGGTTAGGGTCACAGCGTCCTGGCTACTGCAGCCCAGGGCCCCTGCACACCCCTCCTTACACCCCCACTGCAAAGAAAATCACCCTTGGGCTGGGCGCGCCTCTAATCTCAGCACTTTGGGAGGCTGAGGTGGGCAGATCACCTGAGGCTGGGAGTTCGTGACCATCGTGACCAACATGGAGAAGCCTCTTCTCTACTAAAAACACAAAATTAGCCGGGCGTGGTGGTGTATGCCTGTAATCCCAGCTACTGGGGAGGCTGAGGCAGGAGAATTGCTTGAACCTGTGAGGCAGAGGTTGCAGTGAGCTGAGATCGTACCCTTACACTCCAGCCTGGGCAACAAGAGTGAAACTCCAACTCAAAAAAAGAAAGAAAGAAAATCACCCTTGCTCTCAGCCTTCTCTGGGACTCCAAGGCTGGGCCTCTTAATGACAAATTAGAGAAAGATCTGTCACTACTCCTAGTGCAAACCAGCTCACCCCTGCTCTGAAGGAGTCTGGAACACTTGGTCAGGTGGTCCTAGCTGGCTCTTTTTTCCCTCAGGGTGACCTCCCTCCCAGGATCCCCTCAGTCCCTATGCAAATGAACTCGGTCACTGGGGTCCCCCACACGCAGTCTGCCTAGATATATCTCAGTCTCTTTTTTTGAGATGGAGTTTCACTCTTGTTGCCCAGGCTGGAGTGCAATGGTGCGATCTCGGCTCACTGCAGCCTCTCTGCCTCCTGGGTTCAAGAGATTCTCCTGCCTCAGCCTCCCAAGTAGCTGGGATTACAGGCATGTCCCACTATTCCCAGCTATTTTTTTTTTTTTTTTTAAGTAGTCTCACTCTGTCACCTAGGCTGGAGTGCAGTGGTGCGATCTCAGCTCACTGCAACCTCCACCTCCTGGGTTCAAGCAATTCTCCTGCCTCAGCCTCTCGAGCAGCTTGGACTACAGGCATGTGCCACCACACCCAGCTAATTTTTGTATTTTTAGTGCAGATGGGGTTTCTCCATGTTGGCCAGGCTGGTCTTGAGCTCCTGACCTCAAGTGTTCTGCCCACCTCAGCCTCCCAAAGTGCTGGAATTACAGGCGTGAGCCACTGCGCCCGGCGCAAAACTCCTATTGAGGGAAATCCAGTTATATCCAGTAAAGTTATATATGCATTTATCCTCTGACCTAGCAATTACACATCTAGAACTTTATCCCAAAGATAGACTTGTAAAAATACAAAATAACATGTAAAACGTTATTCATCACAGCATTATTTATGACGGCCAGAAAAACTGGAAATAAACGATATGTCCATGAATAAGAACTTGTTTTAATAAGCTATGACATATCCAATCAGTGGAGTGCTATGAAGCTATAAAAAGGACACAGATTGCTGTACGCTGTTATGGATCGTCAAATGAAAAGTAAGTTAAGGAACACTATATATACTTCCTTTTGTGTAAGAAAAGGAGGAGTATACTCTGTTTACTTGTATTGTTAAAAAGAAACAATAGAAAGTATCATTAAAGTGCACCAAACTTAAGTGCCTTCTAATGTGATGCAATATGATGTATTTTTGGAAAAAAATTGAACTAGAATCTAAGAAAGTTTGTAGATACAGCTTCCAGCCTAAAATAAATATGGGAGAAGGATGCACAAGTTAATGAGAATGCACATTGAGGAAGCAACCCAGAAGGTGGGACAGCAGTAGGAAAATAAAAAAACTAATCCACATAATAAACCAATAGCACAAGAGAGAAGGGAGAGAGTCTATTCTAGAGTAACAAAGACATGAAGTCTTTTTTTTTTTTTTTTTTGCACAGTCACCCAGGCTGGAGTGCAGTGGTGCGATCTCAGCTCGCTGCAACCTCCGCCTCTCGGGTTCAAGCAAGTCTCTATTTCAGTTTCCTGAGTAGCCGGGATTATAGACGTGTGCCACCATGCCTGGCTAATTTTTTTTATTTTTTAGTAGAAACGGGGTTTCACCATCTTGGCCAGGCTGGTCTTGAACTCCTGACCTCGTGATCCACCCGCCTCGGCCTCCCAAAGTGCTGGGATTATAGGCGTCATGAGCCACCACACCCAGCCTAGACTTAAAGTCTTAAGAGGCATTAACAGCCAAATACAATGCTGGACAACCCAACTGTAGAAAAGACATTTTGAGAGAATCGAGGAATCTGACTACAGACTTGACTACTGAATGAGGCTGTTCTGCCAAAACACAATTACAAGGGAGAAGGAATCTGCGCGTGGGAAGCCCAGGCCCCTTCCCCACTGTGAGGAGCCAGAACGTCCCTAGGCTGCGTGCAGCTCAGCCCCTTGGCTTGACTTCCCGAGCAAGCGCCGCAGGACGGCGCAGACGCACTGGCTCCGCCTTCCCACCAATCTCGACCCTCGCCGCGTTCCGTTCGTGCGTGGAACAGTCGGGACTGGAGGCGAGGCTGCCGGTCCGGCAGGGGCTGCGGCGCTGCAAGCTGCCGGCCCGCGACGGGGTGAATGGCGGATTCGCAGCTGTTCTGCGTGGCGGAGGAGCGCAGCGGCCACTGCGCCGTGGTGGACGGAAACTTCCTCTACGTGTGGGGGGGCTACGTGGTAAGGGGAAGAGGCGGGACGGGAAGAACGCGCGCCGGGAGCCACTCGGCCCGAGCGGACGCACCGCCCGCCCACACCCACTCCCGAGGCCGTGGCTCGGGCCTGGCGCGCCCGGCGCCTGCAGTCCCTCCGCCCCTCCGCCGGCCGCCGCCCCCACAGCCGCGTCAGGGCTTGACGCTGTCTTGCCGTTGCTTCCACTTTTAAAGCCTCAGACCAGGCTCTGGGTTTCTTTCCACCCTCCGCTCCCCTCCCCCAGCCGTCCAGTAACCCCCGGTTTGCCCAATACAAAGGCAGTTACACCGCGATTAATTATCGTCCTTAAATCCTGACGCAGATTTAGAAGGACCCGAGGATGCCGTGCCGTATCATTTGGTATATATTTCCTTATCCCCACAGCGCGATTCGAAATAAAATACTGAAATCACTGAAGCATTTAAATATTTCTAAGCTATTTTAATGGCTTTTTTTAAAACTAATGACTAGTTATGAATTTTTTTCTAGCTTCAGACCCATATTAGCAATAATATGCTAAGGAATATTATGCTTTAAAATTCTTATTACAATGGAGGTTTGAACGTGTGTGTGTGTTGTGTTTCCATAGTCACAGGATTATAGAAGCAAGAATTGTAAAGCTAGAGAACAGGAATACTATATGCCAATCCTCTTAGTTTACAGGTTTTTTTGTTGTTGTTGTTCTGAGACGGAGACTATCTCTGTCGCCCAGGCTGGAGTACAGTATAGAGATCTCTGCTCACGACAACCTCCGCCTCCCACATTCAAGCAATTCTCCTGCCTCAGCCTCCCGAGTAGCTGGGATTACAGGCGCGCACCACCATGCCCAATTAATTTTTTGTGTTTTTAGTAGAGATGGATTTTTGCCACGTTGGCTAGGCTGGTCTCGTACTCTTGACCTCGTGATCCACTGTCCTCGGCCTCCCAAAGTGCTGGGATTACAGATGTGAGCCATCACGCCTGGCCTCGGATTTTTTTTTTTTTTTTTTTTAAGCCATCTGGAAGTTCTGATAGTAGAACCTATATCTGTCTCCCTACCGTTATGTGACAGACCTGTGATGTGGCTGCATCACACTGAAAAGACCAATACACAGACATACCTTGAAGTTATTGCGGGTTCTGGGTTCTGTTCTAGACCACTGCAATAAAGTGAAGTCATATGGATATTTTGGTACCTCAGTGTATTTTAAAAGTCACGTTTACCCTGTAGTGTGTTAAGTGTGCAATAGTATGTGTAAAAAAAGTACATACCTGGCTGGGCGCCGTGACTCACACCTGTAATCCCAACACTTTGGGAGGCTGGGGCGGGTAGATTACCTAAGATCAGGAGTTCGAGACCAGCCTGGCCAACATAGTGAAAACCTGTCTCTACTAAAAATACAACAATTAGCCGGGCATGGTGGCAGACGCCTGTAATCCCAGCTACTCGAGAGGCTAAGGCAGGAGAATCGCTAGGACCTGGAAGGCCGAGGTTGCAAGTGAGCCGAGATCCTGCCATTGCACTCCAGACTGGGCGACAGAGCGAGACTGTCTCAAAAAAAAAAAGAAAAAGTACATACCTGATTTCAAAATTATTGCTAAAAAATGCTACGGATCATCTGAGCCTTGAGTGAGTTGTATTCTTTTTGGTCGTGGGGGATTTTCCGTCCATGTAGATGGCTGCTGACTGGGTAGGGTGGTTGTTGCTGAAGGTTGGAGTGGCTGTGGCAGTTTCCTAAAATAAGACGAAGTTTCCCACATTGATTGAGCCTTCGTTTCACAAAATATTTCTCTGTAGTATGCGATGCAGTTTGATAGCCTTTTTTTTTTTTTTTTTTTT
>NW_016107673.1:505957-507335 GCF_001604975.1 Cebus imitator
AAAAAAAAAGAAAAGAAAATTGTGTAATTGATAAGATCACAGTTCTTCAGGTGGCAGTTAGTGGATTGAAATACTTCTTTTCCTATTGTTTATTAATCCAGTCAGTAGAGGTGCTGTAAAAACCACTCTGGAAAATATAACACAGATTTAGATCCTGAGTCTACTACTTTTTTAAATTCTAGAGATTATCAGCAGTCAAGAAGTTTCTAAGGCATAAGTGGAAGGAAAGGGAGAGTAGGAGGCAAAAAAGGAGTCTTATGGGTAGTATATGCTTTAAGAAAAAAAAAAGGAAGACATGGCATATCATGAGAAAAAGTAGAATCCTTCTAACAGTTACCTTATTCCAATCCTTCTAAGCAGAAGATAGTTAAAAGGCTCTGGAATCTGGTGTAATACTCAGTAGTTAAGTATAATGATTGTATGATTCCATATTATATATTCCAGTCACTATTTTCCACCTCATTGACACAAATAGTGTATTAAAATTGACAAACATGTCCTAAAGCTCACTGATATCTGTCTAAATTACTAACTGTTCTATTGTCAAACATATTCTAAAGGCCATTATATTAATATCTGAAAATAGCCCCCCCACAGAGGTAAAAGTGATAATACCAAAAAAATGGTCGATCCTAATTGGTGTCAGAATATTATTTTGCTCTTCCTTCTGTATCCTTTCCATATTACAGAAATTCACGCGGAATTTGGTGCTACTGCAAGGAACGTTAAAAGTTGTGAATAGCTTTTCCAAATTTGGCAGGGAAGAACTCAGTGTCTTGGCATGTTTGCAGATAGTATGGTTTTCCTCTTACGGCCTTAATCAATTGAGCAGTTTTATTTCTGTAATACAATTGATATTAATACATTTTACTCTGAACCTTTTCTTTCTTTTTTTATTTATTTAATTTTTTTTTTTTTTCGAGATGGAGTCTCGCTCTATCACCCAAGCTGGAGTGCAGTGGTGCAATCTTGGCTCACTGCAACCTCCACCTCCCAGATTCAAATGATTTTTCTGCCTCAGCCTCCCGAATAGCTGGGACTACAGGTACACGCCACCACACCTGGCTAATTTTTTTGTATTTTTAGTAGAGACTGGGTTTCATGCATTAGCCAGGATGGTCTCAATCTCCTGACTTCGTGATCTGCCCACCTCGGCCTTGGTGATTTCTAAACACCAGAAAATGAGAACATGTGGCAAATGAGAAAATACTTGTAACCAAGGCTGAGTGCACTGGCTCTCGCCTGTAATCCCAGCACTTTGGGAGGTTGAGGTGCGCATATGACCTGAAGTCAGGAGTTCGAGATCAGCCTGACCAATACGATGAAACCCTGTCTCTACTAAAAATACAAAAATTAGCCAGGCGTGGTGGCATGTGCC
>NW_016107673.1:507991-511738 GCF_001604975.1 Cebus imitator
GATCTCTGCTCACTTCAACCTCTGCCCCCTGGGTTAAAGCATTTCTCCTGCCTCAGCCTCCTTAGTAGCTGGAACTACAGGCACGTGCTATCATGCCCAGCTGATTTTTGTATTTTAGTAGAGGCAGGGCTTCACCATATTGGCCAGGATGGTCTCGATCTCTTGATGTCATGATCCACCCACCTCGGCTTCCCAACGTGCTGGGATTACTGGCGTAAGCCACTGTGTCCGGCCATCATTCTTTTTAAATGACCAGAATATAAACCTCCTTTCTCTATTTGTGGTATTCCCCTAATGAGTGAATATTGTCAAGGTATTTATTCTAGTTGTTTCCTACTTATGGTCATAAAATTTAAGATATATAATTGTTCTTTATTTTACCCTAAATGTCTAGAATTGGTTATAGCTCATAGCAGGTACCCAATAAAAAGACTTGAAAGTCAGGTACTAACTTTTCCCACCTCACTTGCAGCTAGGTTGTGGGCAAGTGGCTAGGACTCTGTTAGTTAGATGAATCTGTGCTAGATTTGGACATGGGAATAAAGATATAAAAACAACAGGACCTGTAGAAGATTCTTAGCCTGCAATATAGTTTAGGAATATCAAGGTCCCTTGCATAAAAGGCAGCAGTGTGGTGTTCGCCAGTGGTCAGAGACCTGTTATCTTGGCATAGTTTCAGATCTGGATCTTTCTTACATAGATCAGAGGCTGGTTCTTCAGCCTCCCTGATGATTCTGTGAGCTACTTAATATTCATTTCTTAAAATTTTATTTACTTAATTTTTGAATTTGAAATATACATACAAAAGAATGTATAAAATAAGTATTATTTAAATGTAAACATCTGTTTACTTTTCAGATCAAGAAATAAACAATACCTTAGAAACTTACTGTTTATCTTGCATTGATTGCCTTGTTCCCACCACCCCCACTTCCACAGGTTACCATTATTGTGAATTTCTTTTCTTTCTTTTTTTTTTATTTTTTTATTTTTTGACATGGAGTCTCGCTCTGTTGCCCAGACTGTAGTGCAGTGGCATGGTCTCGGCTCACTGCAGCCTCGGATTCAAGTGGCTGGGACTACAGGCACATCCCACGACACCCAGCTAATTTTTTGTACTTTTAGTAAAGGCGGAGTTTCTCCATGTTGATCAGTCTGGTCTGGAACTCCCGACCTCAGGTGATCTGCCCACCTCAGTCTCCCAAAGTGCTGGGATTACAGGCATGAGCCACCGTACCCGGCCTATTATAAGCATTCTTATAACATTTTTCCTATTGTATATTCAGAAGGACATGTACATTCCCTAGGGTATCTACTAAGGAATGAAATGTTGGGTCATTTAATATGCCCATCTTCAAAATTACTTGGAAATATCAGACTGTTACCAAAATATTTGTATCAGCTTACACTCCCACCAGCCGTTTCCTTGCTGCATATCCTTGACAACACATTTGGTACCATCTGGCCTTACTTTTTTGCCATTCCAGTGAGTATGACATGATAGTTCATTGTGTTTTTTGTTTTTATTTCCCATGCTTACTGATAAAATTGAGTGTCTTTTTGTAACTTTATGGACTGTTTGTGTTTTTTCTTCTGTAAAAATGCTAGCTCATATCTTCTCATTTTTCTATTGGGTATCTGTTTTTTGTTTTTTGATTTTTTTTTTTTACTAATTTATACAAGTTTTAAAATATATAATGGTGTGAGTTAAATATATCTTCAATTTATAGCTTGTCTTTTTATTTCTTTCTGTTTGTTTGCTTTTGAGACAGAATATCATTTTGTCACCCAGGCTGCAGTGCAGTGGTGTGATCTGAGCTCACGGCAACCTCTGCATCCCAGGGTCAAACATTTCTCCTGCCTCAGCCTCCTGAGTAGCTGGGATTACAGGCGCCGTCTACCACACCCAGCTGATTTTTTGTATTTTTAGTAGAGACCGGAGTTTGGCCATGTTGTCCAGGCTGGTCTTGAATCCACCTGACCTCAGGTGGTCCGCCTATCCTAGCCTCCCAAAGTGCTGGGATTACAGGCATGAGCCAACATACCTGGCCTTGTCAAACGTAGTCTAACCATTCCTAGAAATAGGAAGAGAAGGGGTCAAGGGAGAATGTTTTTTTTTTGAAAGGTGAGATGAGGCATGTTTGTATATTGATAGAAATCATTCAGTAGAGAAGGAAAACATATAGAAAAGAAGGGATAATGTAGGAGGGAAGTCTCTGAGAAAGTGAAAAGGAATGAGGTAAACCATTTTAGGCCAGGCGCGGTGACTCATGCCTGTAATCCCAGCACTACAGGTGCTGGGAGGCCAAGGCAGGCAGATCACGAGGTCAAGCAATTGAGACTATCCTCACCATTATGGTGAAACCTCATCTCTACTAAAAAATAAAAAAATTAGCTGGGCATGGTGGTGCACACTGGTAGTCCCAGCTATTTGGGAGGCTGAGGCGGAAGAATCACTTGAACCAGAAGGCGGAGGTTGCAGTGTGAGCCGAGATTGCACCAGTGCACTCCAGCCTGGTGTCACAGCAAGACTCCGTCTCAAAAAAAAAAAAAAGCTGTTTTAACTGAAGTGAGATGATATCTCATTGTAGTTTTTATGTGATGATCCGTGATGTTGGGCATCTTTTTATATGCCATTCATATGTCTTCTTTTGAGAAATATGTATATAAGTCTTTTGTCCATTTTTTTCTTTCTTTATTTAATCCACTTGACATCCGATTTTGGGAGATTTTGCCCATTTTTTAATCAGATTGTTAGACTTTTTTCCTATAGGGTCGTTTGAGCTCCTTGTATATTCTAGTTATTAATCCCTTGTCAAATGGGTAGTTTGCAAATATTTTTTCCCATTCTGTGTGTTGTCACTTCATTTTGTTGACTGTTCCCTTCACTGTGCAGAAGCATTTAAACTTGATATGATCCCATTTATCTATTTTTGCTTTGATGGCCTGTGCCTATGGGGTATTATTCAACAAATTTTTGCCCAGACCAATGTCCTGGAGAGTTTCCCCAATATTTTCTTGTAGTAGTTTCATGGTTTGAGGTCTTAGATTTAAGCCTTTAATCCATTTTTATTTGATTTTTGTATATGGTGAAAGATAGGACCCTAGTTTCATTCTTTTGCATTTGAATATCCAGTTTTCCCAGCACTTTCTATTGAAATGACTTAGACATAGTGTAAGTTTCCTTGGAATTAATACACTGGTTTTCTATTTTACAGAGAGAGAGAGAGAGAGAGAGAGAGAGAGAGAGAGACAGATAAAGACATGGTCAAGAAACTTTTTTAATTTTTTAATTTTTATTTTTTAGAAACAGGGTCTGGCTCTGTCACCTAGGCTAGAGTGTAGTAGTACTGTCATAGCTCACTGCAGCCTCAAACTCCCGAGCTCAAGTGATCCTCCCGCCTCAGCCTCCTGAGTAGCTAGGATTACAGGCATGTGCCACCAGGTCTAGCTAAGTTTTTGGGGTTGTTTTTGTAGAGATAGGGCCTGGCTATGTTGTCCAGGCTGGTTTTGAACTCCTGGATTCAAGAGATCCTCCTGCCTTGGCCTCCCAAAGTGCTGGGGTTACAGGAATGAGCTACTACACCCAGCCTATTTTTAAATTTAAATAACATACAATTAGAAACAGCTAAATCTACTTAGTATGTTAATAACTTACGTATTATATAGTTTTACAATTTTTTTTTTTTTTTTTGAGATAGAGTCTCCTCTGTTGCCAGGCTAAAGTGCAGTAGCACGTTCTTGGTT
>NW_016107673.1:511814-515258 GCF_001604975.1 Cebus imitator
AGTGCAGTAGCACGTTCTTGGCTCACTGCAACCTCTGCCTCCCAGGTTCAAGCAGTTCTCCTGCCTCAGCCTCCCAAGCAGCTGTAGTTACAGGCATATACCACCATGCCCAGCTAATTTTTATATTTTTAGTAGGGATGTGGTTTCACCACTTTGGTCAGGCTGGTCTTGAACTCCTGACCTTGTGATTCACTCTACTCAGCCTCCCAAAGTGCTGGGATTACAGGCATGAGCCACCATGCCCGACCAGTTTTAGAAATTCTAAAAGTGCTATTTTAAAACTCTAGCTCTTTTTTTTTTTTTTGAGACAGAGTCTCACTCTGTCACCTAGGCTGGAGTGCAGGGGCACAATCTCGGCTCACTGCAACCTCTGCCTCCTGGGTTCAAGTGATTCTCCTGCCTCAGCCTCTTGAGTAGCTGGGACTACGGGCACCCTCCACCATGCCTGGCTAATTTTTGTATTTTTAGTAGAGACAGGCTTTCACTATGTTGGTCAGACTGCTCTTGAACTCCTCACCTTGTGATCTGCCCTCCTTGGCTTCCCAAAGTACTGGGATTACAGGCATGAGTCACTGCGCTAGGCCAAAACTCTAGGTTTTTTTTTTTTTTTTTTTTTTTTTTTTTTTTTTTTTTTTTTAAGATGCATTCTTGTTCTTTTGCCCAGGCTGGAGTGCCATGGCACAATCTCAGCTCACTGCAACCTCTGCCTCCCAGGTTCAAGCGATTCTCCTGCCTCAACCTTCCAAGTAGCTGGGCTTATAGGCGTGTACCACCATGCTTGGCTAGTTTTTTTGTATTTTTAGTAGAGGTGGAGTTTTACCATGTTAATCTCAAACTCCTAACCTCAGGTGATCCACCTGCCTCAACCTCCCAAAGTGCTGGGATTACAGGGGTGAGCCACAGTGCCTGGCCGGTATTTTTGAATTATTATATAGATTCTGAGAAATATCACAGATTTGTGTAAAGATTTGTTTTACCCCTAAGTTTTTTAAGCTCAAAATAAAAGTCTTATTTCTCTTTTCATCATGAATGTCAGAATGTGTTATTCTATTTGTGATCAGCTTCTTTAGAGATTATTCAAGTTCAGAGTTATCATTTTGACTAGTTAAATGTATTATGATCATTATATTCTAGATTTAATGAACACCTAACATTATGCTTTGCATATAGTAGGCACTCCAAAAATATGTTCAGTGAATTAAAGTATCTGAGATATCTTAATAAGGTATTTAATTATGTCTTTGAGAAAAATTCTTCCATTAATACTTCATGTCACTCAAAATGTATTACCTTTTTTTGGATGATTCTTTTATTCCTGCCTTTATAGTCTTTAATATTCTGCCCTAAATCTGATTGTTTTGCTATTTTCTCTTACATAAAGCTCCTTTTAAAGGTTTAATTGCCATAAGTATTTTCTTGAGACTCATAGGTTTTATTTTGATCATTTATTGTTTTCCCACTTTCTCTTAGAAAATCTTTCTTTCATTTTCTTTTGATATATTCTATTTGATATTAAAAAAATCTTTGAGTCTTTTGTGTTTTACAGTATTATAATAACTATTTTTCTCTTCCTGAGAAGCTGTGTAACTGTTTGCTATGTAATTGATAAACATAATTTTATGTATTCTGTATTTTTAGTCTATTGAAGACAATGAAGTATATTTGCCTAATGATGAAATTTGGACCTATGATATTGATAGTGGGTTGTGGTAAGTAATTTTAAATTGCAGACTGCCTGGTCTTATTGTCTATTATAAATGTTTCTGTAGACTATAAGGAATTGTAGACCATACTTCGAACATACTGCAGCATTTTTGAAGTCTCCCTTTTCTTTTCTTTCAATGCTTTTATTCTCTGGCTCGTTCATTCCCCTATTGTCTTTCCCACTCTATTTTTTGTCTTTTCTCTCAAGACCAGTGCTGTCTCTGAAAATTTTGTTTTATTCTGCAAATTCCCAGTTCTAGTGATGTCAAATTTTTGTGATTTTGTTTTCCTAGCAGGTTGAAAAGTTTTTACCCTGGATCTTCTTAGAGTTTTTATATTATTGGCCACCATTACATTGTAATTGTAATTGACAGTGACAGTTTTCACTGACAAAAGTACTCATGGAGTTTAAAGAGAATTTTAATTTGCCTTTCTGGAAAGTTATGGGATTCCATGTTATTTTTGCTGCAGGAGAATGCACCTCATGGAAGGAGAACTCCCAGCCTCCATGTCAGGAAGCTGTGGTGCTTGCATTAATGGAAAGCTGTACATTTTTGGAGGATATGATGACAAAGGATACAGCAACCGAGTAATAATTTCTTTAATTCAAGAGTGCAGCAAAATGTAATATTTAATGTATCATTTCTTTTCACAAGTTACAAATATTTTAAAAAGAAGTTACATAGAAAACCTTAAACTTGTAATTAAAGGCTTTAAAGCTAGATTGAAAATGCAGCAGTCCTGCTCTTCTCTTCTGTGTCTTTCTGCTTCCGAATTGACTGCATATTTAATTGATATTCATAGGACAAGAGCAAAATGGGAAAAACTCATTTCAATGTATTTTATATATCATTTTTACTCCTAAAACAGTCTCATTTTTATTCTATAATTTTTAATTTTTAATAAGTAACAAGCTTACCTATTAAAAAGAAAAAAAGTAATCTTGAATCACATTTCCTCTGGTACAGATTTAATTTTTAAATGCCCTGTCTGCTAATAGTGTTCTCGTCTTTTAAAGCTTTATTTTGTTAATTTACGAACAAGAGATGGAACCTACATTTGGGAAAAAATCACCAACTTTGAAGGACAACCACCTACACCACGTGATAAGCTTTCCTGCTGGGTATATAAAGACAGGTAATGCAGCAGTTGTACTTAATGCATTATGTCTGTCTAAGCAAAGATAATAGCTTTTGGCTAAAATACAGAAAACTTAAAGGTATGAGTTTTTTCAAGATAGCAATTGATTTTCTAAATAATCAGTATATCTGTGGATAATGCCCGTTTTATTTCTTCATTTCTAATCTTTAAACATTTTGCTGCCTTATTGCACTGGGTAGGGCCTTGAGTAAATCCAGTGCTTGTATTTATACTTTCATTATTACCCTTTCTTTTTCTCTGAACAGTATTTATCGTTTCCGTATTTTCTGAGCATCAGTAAAACTAGATGATAACCTCTTCATCCCTCTCTCCCTCCCATTCCTTCAATGCTAGTTTTTGTGAATCACGTTTTTAATCCTTCTGTTCCATTTTTGGGAAGAAGGGGAATTTCAGTTATGAATATTTTAGCACTCCTCTCCCTGTTTATCATTTGTTGCTAAATCTTTTAAACTATTTTTTTGTGGTTTTTATATTATTCTTTATGTCCTTTACTGTATTTTCTGTGATAACTGTCTTTCTTTGCTCTTTGTAACATTGTCTTTATTTCTGAGATGAGTTTTTCTCCCCTTTTATTTTTTT
>NW_016107673.1:516198-523513 GCF_001604975.1 Cebus imitator
TACCTTTTTTTCTGAGATGAGTCTTGCTCTGTTGCTCAGGCTGGAGTGCTGTGGCGTGATGTCAGCTCACTCCAACCTATGCCTCCCAGGCTCAAGCGACTCTTCTGCCTCGGCTTCCCTAGTAGCTGGGACTACAGGGGTGTACCACCACACCCAGCTCATGTTTTGTATTTTTAGTGGAGAAGGGTTTCACTGTGTTAGCCAGGATGATCTCCATCTCCTGACCTCATGATCCACCCATCTTCGGCCTCTCAAAGTACTGGGATTACAGGTGTGAGGCACCACACCTGATTGATATGTCTTTTAAGTTGCTTTTATTCTAAAGATTTCCCTTTGCTCTTTTTGGTTTTGTTTTTGAAATTTATTTGATAAAGAAACTATGTCATTTGGCTATAGAATCCCAGTAGTCTGCACTGTGTTAATTATATCTCTGTGATATTTAGCATATTAATCTACACCTTCTATTTTCTGTAAATTGGTACTTAGATCTAGAAACTTAATCAAATTCATGTTCTTTTGTTGGTTGTTGGTTTGGGAGTGAATAAAAGTACTTTGCAGTTAACTATTTTTAGGCATTAGTAGGCACATAATGTTTGGTTGTCTCTGTATGTTGGCAAGCACTGATGATTGTTGCTAGATCCATTTTCATATGAGAAGATGCAAAGTGATGATATTCTAATTCTATTATTTGTTCCTAATTTGTTAATGGAATACTTCTATAAAAATTAACTTTCCTTAACTGTTTGTTAATCCTAAGACACCGTTTGTATAGGAAAATCAGGAAAAACGCTTGATTCTTTCCCCTTTTGGATTAGTGTTCAACATCTGAGTCATTTCTCTAGCACCTGTCAAGGTGGTCAGTAAGGTTTTAAATTATCATTTTAGAATCATGGATTTGAAATATTTGATGTCAGCCTGACATAGTGGCCCTTGCCTGTAATCCCAGCATTTTGAGAGGTCAGGAGTTCGAGACCAGCCTGGCCAACATGGCAAAACCCCATCTTTACTAAAAATAAACACCCGGATGTGGTGGTGTGCCAGTTCCGATTGACAGACCCTGACCCAGCAACAGATGAGCAAATGCATTCAGACACAGATATCCAGTGAAAGATCAGGCTAGAAGTCCAGGCAGCTTACAAACCCCAAGGAGGGTGCTGTAAAGAGTTAGCCTGTGTCCCTCACCAGCTTGCACTGCAGGCATTTATTCAGTATAGATTTAATGGCAAAGGCTTTGACTCAGCTCACTTGTGGATAATTAACATGGTTGCCTTCCCAGGAGAGAGCAGTCCTACTAATGATTAAAGGTCAGGTTCAGAGGCTTAAAGCAAACGCCATTTGCAAGTAATGGCATTGTTTTTTTTTTTTTTTTTTTTTTTTGAGACGGAGTTTCACTCATGTTACCCAGGCTGGAGTGCAATGGCGCGATCTCGGCTCACTGCAACCTCCGCCTCCTGGGTTCAGGCAATTCTCCTGCCTCAGCCTCCTGAGTAGCTGGGATTACAGGCACGCGCCACCATGCCCAGCTAATTTTTTGTGTTTTTAGTAGAGACGGGGTTTCACCATGTTGACCAGGATGGTCTCTATCTCTTGACCTCGTGATCCACCCGCCTCAGCTTCCCAAAGTGCTGGGATTACAGGCTTGAGCCACCACGCCCGGCCTAATGGCATTGTTGACTCCCCAAGTAGAAAGTAGTAATGCACCCATAGATGTTCAAGGGTAAGTCTTAGGACTACATGAGTAAACCAGCTGTTTAGATAAACTACCTTACATTCCTTTGTACCTGCTCCTGCCTAATTGCCTCTGGGTAAGAACCACTGCCTTCGGCTCATTTCTTCCTGAGGCTTTTGCAAAAACCTCCCAGCCTTCCAGGAAGGTTTGTGTCTATTTTTACAATTTTTCAATTTTTCCCACCACCCTGACCGAACCCCTACAGTAGTACATGCCTGTAGTTACAGCTACTGAGGTGACTGAGGCAGGACAATCACTTGAACCGGAGAGATGGAGGTTGCGGTGAGCTGAGATCTTACCACTTCACTCCAGCCTGGGTGACAGAGTGAGACTGTCTCAAAAAAAAAATATTTAGGGCCAGGCGCTGTAGCTCACGCCTATAATCCCAGCACTTTGGGAGGCCAAGGCAGGTGGATCACAAGGTCAGAAGTTCAAGACCAACCTGGCCAACATAGTAAAACCCCTTCTCTACTAAAAATACAAAACTTAGGCCGGGGCGGGGGAGGGGCGTGGTGGCAAGTGCCTGTAATCTCAGTTATTCAGGAGGCTGAGGCAGAGAATTGCTTGAACCTGGGAGGCAGAGGTTGCAGTGGGCTGAGATCATGCCACTGCACTCCAGCCTAGGGGACAGAGCAAGACTCCGTCTCAAAAAAAAAAAAAGAAAATTAAAATTAGCTGGGTGTGGTGGGACATACCTATAGTCCTAGCCCTTCAGGAGGCTGAGATGGGAGGATTTATTGAACCCAGGAGTTCAAAGCTGCAGTGAGCCATGATCACAGTACTGCACTCCAGCTTGGGTGACAGAGGGAGGCTTCGTCTCTTAAAAAAAATAAAAATGTTGATGTGTTTTAATTCATGAGTTATCTCTTTTATTAAGCCCAAATTATCTCATCTTTGTCAGGTGAGGCCCCCTTCAAGTTAACTCCTAAATCTTTTTGACAAGACCTCTAGCAGTCTCATCATTTATATGCTTTTTAATATGACAAGACATTCCAGATTCATCTTGGATATTTCCTTCCCTAGACCATTATCTGCCACTTCGCTAAGGAATTCTGATTCTATTTGGTGATAGAGTGTATTTACAGACTTCAATCCTAGTGCTAGGAATGTCATTGCTGTTGGGTAGGTTGTTATTTTTACACTTTTTGAGAAGTCAGAGAAAGGAAATAAAAATTATGTAAGATGAAACACAACCTGCATTCATACAGATCTTTTTATTTCATATTCAGAACCATTCAGTTTGTAACCAAACTCACTGATCTACATTGGCTTACATTCATATGTGTCTGTCTGTCTTTCTTTCTTTCTTTTCTTTTCTTTCTCTTTCTTTCTCTTTCTTTCTTTTTTTTGAGACAAAATCTCATTCTGTTGCCCAGGCTGGAGTGCAGTGATGCGATCTCAGCTCATCACAACCTCTGCCTCCCGGGTTCAAGAGATTCTCCTGCCTCAGCCTCCAGAGTAGCTGGGACTAGAGGCACACACATCACACACAAAAATACTAATTTTTGTATTTTTAGTAGAGACGGGGTTTTACTATGTTGGCCAGGCTGGTCTCAAACTCCTGACCTTCTGATCCGCCCGCCTCAGCCTCACAAAGTCCCGAAGTGTTGGGATTACAGTCATGAGCCACTGTGCCTGGCCTTCATATGTGTGTTTCAAAGTCACCAATGTGATTACTGCCTTTTTTTTAAATTGATTACCACTTTATCCCTTAATTCACACTACAATACTGGTAGTACTACCAAAATATGATTTCCAAAAATAGTTTTAAAATTATTTTATAGTTCTTTTATTTTTAGCATTTATACCACTAGAGATGTACAGTCAAATCTTATATGTTTTAGTCACTTGAAAAAGTTCTCTGTGTGATTTTGCCGCCTCCTTAATACATAGATTCATTTGTTTATTTTGCTTTTTACTTTTAGGGTTTGTTTTTTTAAAAATTCAATATTTTTATAATTATAGTTTACATTGTTTTCAAATAAAGAATCAAAATGTTTTGATTTTTAAGATTAGGTTTGTTTTTCTTTGAGTCAGGGTCTCACTCTGTCACCCAGGCAGTAGTACAGTGGCATGACCACAGCTCACCACAGCCTCAACCTCCAGGCCTCAGGTGATCCTCCTGCCTCAGCCTCCCAAGTAGCTGGGACCAGAGGTGCATGCTACCACACCTAGCTTTTTTTTTTTTTTTTTTAATTTTTTTTAGAGATGAGGTCTCACTCTTTTTTCCTGGCTTATCTCCACCTCCTGTCCTCAAGGGATCCTCCTGCCTTGACCTCCCAGAATACTGGGATTACAGGCCTGAACCACCAAACCCAGCCTATTTTTTAAAACTTTATTTAAAATATATTTATGTATTCTGGCTGAGAACGATGTCTCACGTTTATAATCCAAGCACTTTGGGAGGCCAAGGTGGGTAGATCACTTAAAGCCAGGAGTTTGAGACCAGCCTGGCCAACATGGCAAAACCCCATCTCTACTAAAAATACAAAAATTAGCTGGGCATGGTGGCACGCACCTGTAATCCCAGCTACTTGGGAGGCTGAGGCGTGAGAATTGCTGGAACCCAGGAAGTGCATGTTACGGTGAGCTGAGATCATGCCACTTCACTCCAGACTGGGTGACATAGTAAGACTTTGTCTCAGAAAGAAAAGAAAAAAAATACATATACATATATTTTTTTTCTTTTCCTACGAGATAGGCTTACCTATGTATTTTCTTCAGCTCGATTATTGATGGTTCTATCATTATATGTTAAACAGTTCAGTTTTTTTCTAACTGATTTGAAATACTACTTTAACATCTGCTTAATTTCCATGTAAATTTCCATATATTTATGAAAATTAAGTAGATGTTAAAGTACGTTATGTTACATATATGTTATATACTATATGTATATATACATATGTATACTTAGTATACACTATATATACTTAGTATATACTATATGTACATATGTATGTGTGTATAGTGTATACTTTAACATATACTTAACATATATAGTATATATAATATAAAATGTTTATTTTTTACAAACCACAATGCTTCCATTCATGTTAAAAAGAAAAAAATGTTTATTTTTATATGTGCTTTTACATATATACTTAATATATTTATACACTTAATTTCCATATATATGATTTATTTTTATGTATTTTATATATACATATATACTTATATCTTTTATAAATTCTGTATATTTACTATATTAAGTGTATATATACTTTATTATATTAAGTATATGTAAAAGTATATGTAAAAGATATAATATATAAAATATAGCAGGTAAAACATAACCTTACCTCTTAAACCTAGATGTTATGAGCAATGAATATTGATTTTTATTAAATACTTTTTCTTTTGAAGTTGTTTGAGGCTTTTCCTCATTTTAAGTACTGATGTCATATATTAAATATTTTCTAATATAGTATACTTGTGTTTCTGATATAAATCTTACTTGGTTCTAACAAGTATTTCAGCATATTGTTGAATTTTATTCACAGATATATACAAAATTTTTTAGGAGGGGTAATTGATAGCTTTGTCAGTTTGCCTCCTGGTTAGGCCTAACTTTTTGTCATTTTGGTTTGGAAAATGCATTTTAAGGGCTGGAGGCCAACATAGGACTGAACTCTTATCTCTGAACCTTGCATAGGCTTGTCTAAAGGGAGTATCTCTGAATGCTTATGGCAATGACATGTGTTTCTGTAAGCCACTATGGTTTTCTGCTTTTGTTTTTTCAGGTTAATCTACCCTATAAAGTGTTTTTGGACCTTTAAAGGTTCTCTTTTGTTGTTGTTAGTGTGTAAAAGAAACCAGTAACAGTGATTGGCCTAGGCAGGGGAATTAAGTGACTGAGAGTAGGAGGAAGACTTAGTTTTGCTGTGCTTTTTTTTTCTTGAGATGGAGTCTTGCTCTTATTGCCCAGGCTAGAGTACGATGGCGTTGTCTCTGCTCACTTCATCCTCCACCTCCCAGGTTCAAGCAATTCTCCTGCCTCAGCTTCCCAAGTAGCCGGGGTTACAGGTGCCTGCCACCATGCCCTGCTAATTTTTATATTTTTAGTAGAGATAGGGTTTCACCATGTTGGCCAGGCTAGTCTTGTACTCCTGACCTCAGGTGACCCGCCCATCTCAGCCTCCCAACTGCTGGGATTACAGGCGTGAGCCACCGCACCAGCTTGCTAAACCTTTTCTTAAAGGTTGTGGTGAATACATAAAACATGAAATTTTTTGCCCAGGCATGGTGGCTCATGCCTGTAATCCTAGCAGTTTGGGAGGCCAAGGTGGGCGGATCACGTGAGGTCGGGAGTTCGAGACCAGTCTGACCAACATGAAGAAACCCCATCTCTACTAAAAATACAAAAAATTAGCTGAGCATGGTGGTACATGCCTGTAATCCCAGCTACTTGGGAGGCTGAAGCAGGAGAATTGCTTGGCCCTGGGAGGCAGAGGTTGTGGTGAGCTGAGAGTGTGCCATTGTACTCCAGCCTGGATAACAAGAGTGAAATTCCAACTCAAAAAAAATAAATAAAAAAAATTCTCAGGCTGGGCGCGGTGGCTCAAGCCTGTAATCCCAACACTTTGGGAGGCCGAGGCGGGTGGATCACGAGGTCAAGAGATCGAGACCATACTGATCAACATGGTGAAACCCCGTCTCTACTAAAAAAATACAAAAAATTAGCTGGGCATGGTGGCACGTGCCTGTAATCCCAGCTACTAAGGAGGCTGAGGCAGGAGAATTGCCTGAACCCAGGAGGCGGAGGTTGCGGTGAGCCGAGATCACGCCATTGCACTCCAGCCTGGGTAACAAGAGCGAAACTCCGTCTCAAAAAAAATAAAATAAATAAATAAATAAATAAATAAATAAAAATTCTCATTTTAACTATATTAAGTATGCAATTCAATGGCACTAATTACTTTCGTAATGTTGTACAGCCATCACCAGTACCTACTTCCATCTTTTTAATTACTCCAAACAGAAATTCTGTACCCATTAAGCAATATCTCCCCATTCTCCCTTCTGTCAACCCCTGGTGACCTCTAATCTTTCTGTCTACAATAATTTGTGAATAGTCAAATAATAGGTATTTCATAAAAGTTAAATCATAAAATATTTGTTGTCTGGCTTATTTCACTTAACATAGTGTTTTCAAGGTGCATTATGTTGTAGCATATATTTTTCCTTTTTATGGCTGAGTAATATTCCACTGTATGTATGTACCACATGTTGTTTAGCTATTTATACGTAGCAAGATGCTGTGTTGTTTCCACCTTTGGCTATTGTGAATAATGCTGCTATGAACATTGGCATATAATTTTGATCAATTTTCCATTCTTTTGAATATATATGTTAGAGTAGAGCTGCTGGGTCATTTAGTGAGTCTATGTTTAAGTTTTTAAGGAGCCAGGCGCGGTGGCTCAAGCCTGTAATCCCAGCACTGTGGGAGGCCGAGGCGGGTGGATCACAAGGCCAAGAGATCGAGACCATCCTGGTCAACATGGTGAAACCCCGTCTCTACTAAAAATACAAAAAATTAGCTGGGCATGGTGGCGCGTGCCTGTAATCCCAGCGACTCAGGAGGCT
>NW_016107673.1:524048-526393 GCF_001604975.1 Cebus imitator
GATATATTTAGTTTTATTTTATTTGTTTTGCTTTGGTACTGGTCCCTTATCAGATATATTTAGTTTTATTTTATTTTTCTTGCTTTGGTATTGGTCCTTTATCAGATATATTTAGTTTTATTTTATTTGTCTTGCTTTGGTATTGATCCCTTATCGGATATATTTAGTTTTATTTTATTTGTCTTGCTTTGGTATCAGGGTAATGCTAGCCTCAAACTAAGTTATGAAGTATTCCCTCCTCATCTTTTTTTTTTTTTTTTTTTGGAAGAACTGGAGTGGGATTGGTGTTAATTCTTTTTTAAATATTTGGTATTTGAAGCCATTTGATCTTGGACTTTTCTTTCTTGGGAAGGTTTATTTAGATTACTGATTGACTTGTCTTACTTGTCACAGGTTTATTCAGATTTTCTGTTTCTTCCTGAAATATATTTTTTGTTTTTGTTTTTATAAGAGTCTTTCTTATAAAAAGGGTCTTTCTCTATTGCCCAGCTTGGAGTGCAGTGCTGCTGTCATGACTCACTGTAGCTTTGAACTCCTTGAACCCTCAAGCAGCCCTCCTACCTCAGCCTCCTGAGTATCTGGGACTACAGGCACATTCCACAATACCTAAGATTTTTATTATTTGTAGGGATGGGGTCTCGTTATGTTGCCAGGTTGGTCTCAGACTCTTGGCTTCAAATGATCCTTCCACCACAGCCTCCCAAATTGCTAGGATTACAGGCATGAACCACCATGCCCAGCACTGAGGTACATTTTGTGGTGTGGGTCTTTCTGGGAAGTTTTCTGTTTCATCTAGGTTATCCAACTTGTTGACATACCCTTCTTCATGGTATTCTGTTTGTTTGTTTGTTTTTGAGACAGAGTCTCACTCTGGTTGCTCGGGCATATGTGTAGTGGCGCTCTCTTGGTTCACTACAGTCTCAACCTCTTAGGCTCAGATGATTCTCCCACCTTAGCCTCCCAGGCAGCTGAGAGTACAGGTGCACACCATGCTCAGCTAGTTTTTTTTGTATTTTTAGAGACAAGATTTCACCATGTTGGTCAGGCTGGTCTTAAACTCCTGACTTAGGCAATCTGCCTACCTCAGCCTCCCAAAGTACTGGGATTACAGGTGTGAGCCACCATGCCCAGCATAGTATTCTTTTGTCATCCTTTTTATTCTGTAGTATCAGTAGTAATATTTCTTCTTCACTTCTGATTTTAGTAATTTGAATCTTCTCTCTTTTTTCTTAGTCCAGCTGTCTAAGCATTTGCCAATTTTGTTGATCTTTTGAAAGGATCAACTTTTGTTTTTCTTTCTCCTTTTTTTTGAGACATAGTCTAACTCTGTTGCCCAGGTTAGAGTGCAGTGACACAATGCGGCTCTCTGCAACCTCTGCCTCCTGGGTTCCAGCGATTCTACTGCCTCACCCTCCCAAGTAGCTGGGATTACAGGCACCCGCCACCACGCCCACCTAATATTTTTGTATTTTTAGTAGGAACAGGGTGTCACCATGTTGGCCGGGCTAGTCTTGAACTCCTCAGCTCAAGTGATCCTCCCGCCTTGGCCTCTCAAAGTGCTGGGATTACAGGTGTGAGCCGCCCCACCCGGCCTGTTGTTTTTCTTGGTTGTTTTTCCATTCACTATTTTATCTCCCTTCTAACCTTTATCATTTCCTTCCTTCTGCTCTCTATAAGTTTAGCTTGTTCTTGTCGTTCTAGTTCCTTAGCTTGTACAGTTATTTTATGGATTTTTTTTTTAATTTTTTTTTTTAATATAGGCATTTACAGCTATAAATTTTCCTCTGAGCCTTGCCTTTGCTGCATCTCCTAAGTTTTGTTACGTTTATATTTTCATTTATCTCAGGATAATTTCTCATTTCTCTTATGATTTCTTCTTTGACCATTTTGGTTGACAGGATTTTTTTTTTTTTCAGCACTTTACAGATTTTATTACATAGCTTTTTGGGCTCCATTTTTCCTTCTCTTTTTTCTTTTTCTTTTTATTGAGATGGAGTTTTGCTCTTATTGCCCAGGCTTGAGTGCAATGGCACCATCTCGGCTCGCTATAACCTCTGCCTTCCAGGTTCTCCTGTCTCAGCCTCCTGAGTAGCTGGGATTACAGGCATGCACCATCACATCCAGCTAATTTTGTATTTTTAGTAGAGGTGGGGTTTAACCATCTTAGGCTGGTTTCAAACCCCTGATTTCAGGTGATCCACCCATCTTGGCCTCCCAAAGTGCTGAGATTATAGGTGTGAGCCACTGCGCCCAGCCAGTTTTCTTTTTCTTTCCTTCCTTTCTTACTTTTTCTTTCCTTCCTTCTTTTTTTTTTTTTTTTTTTTTTTTTTTTTTTTTTTTTTTTT
>NW_016107673.1:527943-544608 GCF_001604975.1 Cebus imitator
CTCAGGAGGCTGAGGCAGGAGAATTGCCTGAACCCAGGAGGCAGAGGGTGCGGTGAGCCGAGATCGCGCCATTGCACTCCAGCCTGGGTAACATGAGTGAGACTCCGTCTCAAAAAAAATAAAATAAAATAAAATAAAGGAATGTTTTAAAAAAAAAATACAAAAATTAGCTGGGCTTGGTGGCAGACACTTGTAATCCCAGCTGCTCAGGAGGCTGAGGGAGGAGAATTGCTTGAACCCAGGAGGCAAAGGTTGCAGTGAGCCAAGATCACACCACTGCACTCCAGCTTGGGTGACAGAGCAAGACTCCATCTCAAAAAAACAAAAGAGCTTTTTTAAAGGCCCTTTCTGATAATTTCAGTATCTAGAAATTATACTAGACCCACCTCTGAGTCTGTTTATATTGAGTCTTTTCTCTCATGATCATTAGCCACTTTTTTGTGCCTTTTTGTGTATTTTGTAATTTTTATTTTTTGAGACAAGGTCTCACTCAGGCTCAGGCTGGAGTGCAGTGGTGTGATCGTAACTCAGTGCAACCTTGAACTCTAAGTTCAAGCAATCTTCCCACCTCAGCCACCTGAGTAGCTAAGACTACAGGTATGCACCTACATCCCTCCCTTCCCTCCTCCTCCCCCTCCTCCTCCCCCCTCCTCTCCCCCTTCCCCCCCTCCTTCCCCCTCTCCCTTCCTCCCTCCCTCCCTTCCTTCCTTCCTTCCTTCCGTCCATCCGTCTTCTTATGTTGCCCTGGCTGATCTCAAACTCTTAGCCTCAAGCAATTTGCCTGCCTCAGCCTCCCTGTAGTTTTTTTCATTACATGCAAGATCTGCTATCTGAAAGAACAGTAAAGATTGGAATAAATTATATTTATCTTCAGAAAGGGATACACCCTTTCTTCTTTTCAAGCTGCTAAAGTAAGAGTTGAGTCCATCTAATCTGTAGGTGATTTGTGTTTGGGCCTTGTTGTAGTTTTAGCTTGATGGAGTTTTACCACTGGCTTCAAATGTTTTAGGACAGTACTTTCCTTTATGAGGGCCCCATATTTGAGCACTGAGATTTTCTAGAGATTTTCAACTGTGGAGGTGGAGGTTGCAGTGAGTCAAGATCATGTTTATGCCACTGCACTCCAGCCTAAGTGACAGAGGGAAACCATGTCTCAAAAAAAAATTTTTTTTTAATCTAATTTGCTATGCCATTATATATGTAGCTGTTAAAAATTTGAGTAGTTTCTTCTTACAAACTCTGTATGTGCTGGATTCTTCCTCCTGCTGTTACACCAGGAATAAAAGCAGCCGTGGGTCTCTTCTGTCCCACTGAGAGCTCATCACTTTCTGGAATTGTTTTATTTAGGTCTCTTTGTTTCCTCTGTTCTTTGTTCTTTTTAAACTGTGATTTTGTGTTTGGGTTGTTAAGGTGAGAGGATCTTTTTCAGTTTTCTATGAACAAACTGGATACAGAATTTCTCAAGTGTGTCCTTTTGTATTTGTTTTTCAGACTAATATATTTTGGTGGTTATGGGTGTAGGAGACACAGTGAACTCCAAGACTGTTTTGATGTTCATGATGCATCTTGGGTAAGAGAGTAATCACTGTTTACATTTTCCTCCAGTTCAATATAGCCTAAACATCTTAGAAATAATGAGCCTAGTCTTTCTCATTTTTGGAGCTACCAATTTGTCGTAATTGACACGATGAAAAAAATGTATTTTCTCTCTTTAACATTCAGATCCATTTGGCAAAAGGTATCTCATCTAGTCATATTAACCTTCATGGCTATTGGCAGACGGATTCCTTATTAATCACCCATACCTGCTTCTGTTAGACAAGTAGAGACTTTAGTGGAACTTGGAAAAATTCTGTTCGTATTTAACCACAATAGGTATTGTTGACATACACCTCTTTTTAGATATGTCCACTAGAATTATTCATACGTCAGACTGGCCTCTAGATAAGAGTGAGTGAGTTGGTAATGATATTAATTTTTCTACTTATTCTTACTGATTAGACAGTAAATCATTATTAATCATTATTAATTAAAGAATTATGAATTATAAAAATAAAATTTTTAAACAATTTAAAAAACCATCGATCCCACCACCAACATGCAGCCTTACTAGCTTTACCTTCTACTAGCATATATTCTACATTATTAATATAAATAAATATATACGTATGTATAAAATATATGTGTGTATATATACATATACACCCACATTTTATGTATATTGCTTTGTATATGGGTATTTTAAAAAAATTCCCCATGTTGCTATATGGTTTTAGAGTTTTTAAAATGACATATCGTTAAATCTTTGCTACTTAAAGGATTATAATTTCTATTTCTATCTAGTTATTTTTTTTAATTGGTACCTTATTTTTAATATTGTACTTTGGCAAACCTTTTACAGTGATGAATGAAATTTTCCTTTTCAATGAGAAAAGCCAAGTTACTGTTGTTTTTGGTTACATAGTTGCATTCCTTCAGGCTGGTAACAGTGTAAGCTAAAGACAAGAAATTGTAAGAGATATTTGCCTCAAGATAGTTATATCCTAGAATTATATGATAATGGCCTTATGAATGGTTAAATAACTCAAAATTTTTCTCCTATAATACACTTACTAAGCCAATTATCATGTCCTGAAGTTTCTGGAACACACATGGGTTTTTGGGTTGTTTTTTTTTCATTTAGGATCTAAATGAGCTGGGTGTGGTGGCACATTCCTATTATCCCAGCTACTAGGGAGGCTGAGGCAGAAGGATCACTTGTACCGAGGAGTTTGAGACCAGCCTGGGCAACATGGCAAGACCCTGTTTCAATAAAAATAAATTAAAAAATAGATTCTAAACTAAGTAAATGGTTTAGCTAATTTGACTTGCTTGACAAGACCTGACAAAAATAAATTATGTATTTCTGACGCCTGGGTAATTTTTGTATTTTTAGTCGAGATGGAGTTTCGCCATGTTGGCCATGCTGGTCTCGAACACCTGACTTCTAGTGATCTGACATAGAGTATAAAACTGGCACAGAGATCATCTGGAGTAGTGGTAGAGGATTTCAGCACCCTGGGAGATGCTAAATACAGTGTAGCTGCTAAGTCTTTGCCTTGCTGACAAAGGATTTTATATCTTAGGAGATAAAGAAGAGAGTGGTCCTCAGTTTAATCTATAAGAACAAATTGTTTGGTGAAGTAGAAGTGATTGGAAGTTTTGGAAAAAGAAATCATGACCCTCTAAAGTTTATTACAGCAAAAATGAAAAGTTCTGAGCGTGTGCTTTAGGAAAACATATTTAAAAATGTAAATATCATTCTGCCCTCTGCAATTTTAAAAAGATAATCCTTTGAGAATATTGAAAGATTGTCAGCAAGTAAAATTATGATTCACTGCAAACAATACTGTTAGAAGGAAAGTTGCCAGGTGGTGCCGTTGGTCTGGGGACCACGCTTTGGGGAGGCATCCATGTATGCGTTAGCTTTATGACAATGGTAACAATTCTATTTTTGTAAGGTATCTATTATTTTACCAGTAAATATGTGAGAAAACTGTAATAATAATGTAAACATTATTAAAGCTTTTAGATATTTAAAAAATTTATCTTTTAGGAAGAGCAGATATTCTGGGGATGGCATAATGATGTCCATGTATTTGACACAAAGACACAGACTTGGTTTCAACCAGAAATTAAAGTAAGTGTTATAAAAAGTTATCTTTGTATTTATATACTTATATTTAAAAATTGATTTTTTACTATGTTACTTGGATTTTGGGGTTGTTGTGTTTTTTTTTATTTTTTTAAATTTTTAAATTTTTTATTTTTTTAATTTTTAATTTTTTTTTTTTTTTGGGACGGAGTTTCGCTCTCGTTACCCAGGCTGGAGTGCAATGGCGCGATCTTGGCTCACCGCAACCTCCGCCTCCTGAGTTCAGGCAATTCTCCTGCCTCAGCTTCCTGCATAGCTGGGATTACAGGCACGCGCCACCATGCCCAGCTAATGTTTTTGTATTTTTAGTAGAGACGGGGGTTTCACCGCGTTGACCAGGATGGTCTCGATCTCTTGACCTCATGATCCACCTGCCTCGGCCTCCCAAAGTGCTGGGATTACAGGCTTCAGCCACCGCGCCCGGCCTATTTTTTTTATTTTTTTTATTTTTTGAGACGGAGTTTCACTCATGTTACCCAGGCTGGAGTGCAATGGCACGATCTCGGCTCACCGCAACCTCCGCCTCCAGGGTTCAGGCAATTCTCCTGCCTCAGCCTCCTGAGTAGCTGGGATTACAGGCACGCACCACCATGCCCGCTAATTTTTTGTATTTTTAGTAGAGACGGGGTTTCACCATGTTGACCAGGATGGTCTCGATCTCTTGACCTCGTGATCCACCTGCCTCGGCCTCCCAAAGTGCTGGGATTACAGGCTTGAGCCACCGCGCCCGGCCTAATTTTTTTTTTTAAAGATGGGGTTTCACCATATTGGTCATGCTGGTCCCCAACTCCCAACCTTAGGTGATCCGCCTGCCTCAGCCTCCCAGAGTGCTGGGATTACAGGCGTAAGCCACCGTGCCCAGCTTGTTTTGTTTTGAGACAGAGTGTTGCTCTGTTGTCCAGGCTGGAGTGTGGTGGCACAATCTCAACTCACTGCAACCTCTGCCTTCTGGGTTCAGGTGTTTCTCCTGCCTCAGCCTCCTGAGTAGCCAGAACTACAGATGTGGGCCACCATGCCTAGCTAATTTTTTTTTTTTTTTTTGAGACAGAATCTTGCTCTTTTTGCCAGGACGGAGTGCAGTGGCACGATCTTGGCTCACTACAACCTCTATCTCCCGGATTCAAGCAATTCCTCTGCCTCAGCCTCCTGAGTAGCTGGGACTACAGGCACGTGCCACTGCACCCGGCTAATTTTTTTTTTTTTAATTTTAGTAGAGACAGCGTTTCACCATGGCCATGATGATCTCGATCTCCTGACCTCATGATCTGCGCGCCTCGGCCTCCCAGAGTGCTGGGATTACGGGCGTGAGCCACCGCGCCCGGCTCATTTTTGTATTTTTAGTAGAGGTAGAGTTTTACCATGTTGGCCACGCTGGTCTTGATCTCCTGACCTCAAGTAATCTGCCCGCCTCAGCCTCCCAAAGTGTGGAGATTACAGGCATTACAGGCCACCACACCCGGCCTGTTATTTGGATTTTTGTAATTTGGTGTGTAATCACATACTAAGTAGTTCTCTTGAGTACTTTAATAGCTTTAAGAAAAACATCAATTAGCTGGGCATGGTGGCATGTGCCTATAATCCCAGCTACTTGGGAGGCTGAGGCAGGAAAATTGCTTGAACCCAGGAGGCGTAGGCTGCAGTGAGCCGAGATCGTGCCATTGCACTCCAGCCTGGGTAACAAGAGGGAAACTCCATCTCAAAAAAAATAGGAAAGAAAAGAAAAGAAAAACATCAGAGCCATAGATGGCACCTTCAGCCCTATCTTCTCAGGAGGCTGAGGCAGGAGTTTCACTTGGGTCCAGGAGTTCGAGGCTGTAGGGTGCTGCAATCGCACCTGTGAATAGCCACTGCACTCCACTGCATTCTAGCCTGGGCAACATAGTGAAACCCCATCTCTCAAACAAACAAACAAACAAACAAACAAATTGCACATTCTTCTCCATGTCAGCTGAGGTTTTCTAGAAAAAGAAATATTTTAATGAGGTGCCATCATCATTCTTCCTTTTAAAGATCTTTATTAAAAAGGCTTATTTTAAAAAATCCTTTTATAACAAAGCGCCTATTTTATATACCCTTGAATTCAGAGGTACATGCAATTATGGCATGACAAAAATACATTATCAGTATTCTTTCATTTGTTAGTGACCAAACACAAATACAAGTTAATTTAAGCAATAATGAATTCTCACATAGCTGGAAAGCATATTGGAATGGCTCACAAAGTACAAGGAAGAGCCGCAGGGACCAGGGCCTCAGGAACCGGAGCAGGTTACTCAGCATCCTTGCAATACTTTCTGTCTGTTTTTCTCTGCTTCTCTTCGTGTGCTTGTTTCATTCTGTCTATGGCAGATACACTGGCTCATTTAGGAGGGAATATGGTCCTGGCTACACAAGCAGTTATTTGTATTGTACTCTCTAAGCGTTTTTATGTTAGTCTTAGAAAAGGACTCTGCCTCTGCTTGGGCATGTTTCCACTCTTTACAGCAATCCCTGATGCCAAAGGGATGATTGGCCAGTCTTGAGTCACATGTTCATTGCTAGGGAGAGCAGGGTATTGTGACTGATAAGCTTACCAGAATTGAACAGAGTGGAATGCCAAGCAGGTCATATATGCGCAGTTACATATGTGTCTACTAATACAAATATATGACCAGAATTCCTTTTTTTTTTCCCCTCTAACATGGATCATAGGAAACAATGACCAGAATTCCTTACAGTCCAACTTCTGTTCATGGAAATGATGGGAAATTCTATGCAAATTAGTGTTATAGTTTGGCTATTCTCTGCATCCTCTTTTTCCAGGCAATAAATTTCAGATTTCCAGTGTTCATCTATTCTCATCTATATAGTAGAATTCTTCCAGAATTTCAGATCAAGCCTGGAATAATAATAAAAATTTTGTTTTGCTGGAAAAGCTGGGAACCAAAATTCTTTTTTTTTGGAGATGGAGTCTCGCTCTGTCACCACGCTGGGGTGCAGTGGCACGATCTCAGCACACTGCAACCTCTGCCTCCCAGTTTTAAGCGATTCTCGTGCCTCAGCCTCTCAAGTAGCTGGGATTACAGGCGCACACCACCAGACCCAGCTAATTTTAGTAGAGACGGGGTTTCACCATGTTGGCCAGAATGGTCTTGTTCTCTTGACCTCGTGATCGGCCTACCTCGGCCTCCCAAAGTGCTGGGATTACAGGCGTGAGTCACCGTACCCAGCCAGGAACCAAAATTCTTAAATGGTTCTCCTTTAAGTGTTATATAGGTAATATCTGAATTATTTCTTACCAAGTTGACCACAGCACAGTTATTCAATAAGCCTGAAAAGTTTAGGAAGTTATGATAGTGGATGCAGAGCGAGTGTGTGTGTGTGTGTGTGTGTGTGTGTGTGTGTGTGTCTGTGTGTCTGTGTGTGTGTGTGTGATGGAATTTCACTCTTGTCACCCAGGCTGTAGTGCAGTGGCACGATCTCAGCTCACCACAGCCTCCACCTTCCAGGTTCAAGTGATTCTCCTTGATGCAGAGCTTTAATATCCGATATCCACTTTGAGTATCCGTTGAGCTGAAAATGTCAGGTTTTTTCAGCACTTGGAATTAAAATACATACATAAAGGCACCCACCATGAAAGCACAGAAATTATGCAGAAGATTCTTCCCTCAAATTTTATTCATTCATCTACCTATGATACTTGCTTTCTCCACCAATTAAAAACCTCTCTAGGCTGGTGTGGTGGCTCATACCTGTAATCCAAGCACTTTGGGAGGTTGACACAGGCAGATTGCTTGAGGCCAGGAGTTTGAGACCAGCCTGGGCAACAATGCGAAACCCCATCTCTACTAAAAATACAAAAATTAGCCGGGCCTGGTGTTGCATGCCTGTAATCCGAGCTACTCAGGAGGCTGAGGCAGGAGAATCGCATAAACCCAGGAGATGGAGGTGGCAGTGAGCCAAGATCACGTCACTGCAGTCCAGCCTTGGCCATAGAGCAAGACTCTGTCTCAAAAACAAAACAAAACAAAACTTCTCTGAAGAAAAGATCTGCTATATTTATTCAAAATAAAGTGTAGAGAAGTGTTATCAATTAATATTAAGAGTTTTAGTAAAAGAGCACTGTCTGGCTTAAGCCAAGAGTGAAGTTCTTATTGTAAATTTGAGGCACCAAGAATTTTGAGACCATTTTTAATTTTGTAGAGTTTCTGAGATAATCGCATTATGCACTGCTCACTTCTAATAGTAACTCTGTGTGTGTGAGAGAGAAAAAGAGAGGGAGACAAAAAATTTTAAAATTTGATTTTAAAATCTTTATACAGTATTTCAAGCAAAAATTTACATGAAACCTTATTTTGCTAAATAGTGTCAGAAATATAAGAAAAACATTTTCAAAAGTAAAGATCAGGGAGAATAAAATTTATTCTGAAGAATAGTATGTCTATAATTTTTACTATTTAGAATAAACTTTTGCATTAGCGTTTTAAATGGAATTACATAGGTGATGATAACTTAGTGGTTAAGAATTTCTCATACTGAGCATCGGAATGTAACTTTATTATATATATTTCAAGTCTTTGCAATTTGTTCTGATTTCTACTTGCAGGGTGGAGTTCCACCACAGCCACGAGCCGCGCATACGTGTGCAGTTCTTGGAAATAAGGGTTATGTGTTTGGCGGACGTGTTTTGGTTAGTGTTTTTAATGGAAATGGTATTTTTACATATAGTTCTCCTTATAAAAATGTATCCTCTGATTTGGGGAATAATTGAATGTTCATATTATCTAGAGATTAAAATGGCATTCAGTACTAACATTTATCTTCTATTTCCTAAACAGACCATACATGAACAATCATAGATAATTATAAATCATATGTTAATGAAGAGAATCCTTCACTTCAGTGCAGTATCAGAAAAAATTAATTTCTTGTAATCTAAAGTGTGTGAATTTAAACCCATTTCTTCCTTTCCTCTTTGATACATTGATTTGGGAGCTTTGTGTCAGTCGTATTAATGCTTAGCATTGTTTTCCAGTATTTAAACTTATCATGTTAAGTAAAATAGAGATAGTCAATTTTTAATCTGAACTTATTTTAAAAGAAAAATTTTAGCTGTTTAAAAGATGTGAGACACTGACCAATGTAATACACTTTTATTTTAGCAAACTAGGATGAATGATTTGCACTATCTAAACCTAGACACCTGGACTTGGTCTGGAAGGTAAGTTTGAAGTCTAAGTACGTTTTAATCTATAGGCATGTGTGTGTGTGTCTGTATGTGTCCATAATGTCTAAGCAAGGACTGTATAGATTTAAATAGAATTTGTTCCTTAACCAAACAAGGTAAAACATGAAAATACTAACAGTTGAAATTAAAGTACTGGTTTTAAACTAAGTATTCTTTGAGGGCTGATCAGTAGAAGAAATGAAGAAGTGATAGAATGGGTTCATCTCAGGTGAACAGATAATGGAGTAGAGAAAGTCAGATTTTATTTGTAGCTCATAATATATATTTAACAATAGCAAATACATTTAGTTATCCATTTGGCATTTCATGTAATAAGACGGAATCAGAGCTATGTAGTATTCCAAAGTATAAATACCATTAAAAATAAAACCATGAAAGTCTCAGAAGAAAATGTAGCAGATTATCTTTAAAATCTTGGCCTGGGCCGGGCGCGGTGGCTCAAGCCTGTAATCCCAGCACTTTGGGAGGCCGAGGCGGGTGGATCACGAGGTCAAGAGATCGAGACCATCCTGGTCAACATGGTGAAACCCCGTCTCTACTAAAACTACAAAAAATTAGCTGGGAATGGTGGCGCGTGCCTGTAATCCCAGCTACTAAGGAGGCTGAGGCAGGAGAATTGCCTGAACCCAGGAGGCAGAGGTTGCGGTGAGCCGAGATAACGCCATTGCACTCCAGCCTGGGTAACAAGAGCGAAACTCCGTCTCAAAAAAATAAATAAATAAAAAATAAAAATTAAGAAATAAAAATAAAAATAAAATCTTGGCCTGGAGAAAGCTTTGTAAAGATGATATGAACTCAAAATTCATAAACAAAAAGACTGATAAGACCACTTAAAAATTAAATATTTCTCTATAGAAAAATGTGCCACAAAAAATTATAAAGTAAAGTGTAAAATGCAAACAAAAAAACAATATTTGCAATATTTTTAACAGAGAGAGACCAGGGCAAAGATTCACAAGAACTCAGTAAATCAGTAAAAACAAAAAAGACAAATAATCCAATAGAAAAGTGGACAAAGAACATGCATAAACAACTCACAAAAGAAATACTAATAGGTAAAAATTATTTTTAAAAGATGTTCAACTTCATAGATTATGGAGGAAATAGAAACAAAAGTAATTTTTCAGTTGTGGGATATAAATAGTTATAATGACCAGTAAGTGCTAGGATGTAACAAAATTCTTGGGAGTACAAATTGGTACAGGTTTTCTAGAAGACAGTCTGACAATATGTTCATAGCTCAATTTCTCTGAAGGCAATAAGTAGACAAGTGTATGTTCATTGCAACATTATTTATAAAAGCCAAAACTTGAGTTTAATCCCCATATCCACCAGTGGGGATTGTTTACATCATGGTACCTTTGCCCAGCCATGCTTCTATTACCGCAGGAAACCGTATTTCATGGAAATAATCTATAACATATTAGTTACATAGAAAAATTACAGGGTATATGATCTGATGTATTTATTTTTAAGAAATATGTTTATGCATTAAAATCTGAAAAGATACATAGCAAATTATTTCTTATTGCTGGGGTACAAAATTATAGAAGAGCTCTGCTTTTCAAAGAACTATTTTTATTATTGTTGAATGTTTTAAAACCAACATGTTGGCCAGGTATCGTGGCTCACGCCTGTGACCCCAGCACTTTGGGAGGCTGAGGTGGGTGGATCACCTGAGGTCAGGAGTTCTTGACCAGCCTGGCCAACGTGGTGAAATCCCATCTCTACTGAAAACACAAAAACAGCCAGGCATGGTGGCAGATGCCTATAATCCCAGCTACTTGGAAGGTGGAGGCAGGACAATCACTTGAACCCCGGAAGGCGGAGGTTGCAGTGAGCTGAGATTGCACCATTGCACTCCAACCTGGGCAACAAGAGCAAAACTCCATCTCAAAAAAAAAAAAAATTATATCTTCCAAAAATGGCCTGTGTTATTCTGGAACATTCCAGACTGTGGAAGAATGTTTTTTTCTCACCTACTGAATTAAATTCTTTTGGTTCTAATTTATATTTATGTTTTTATTTTTCATGCCCCATCTCTTTTAAATGTCCCTTTTATGATTATAATTATTCTTGTTGTTTTGTTTTGTTTTGTTTTAAGAGACTGTCTCCATTTTGCCCAGGATGGTCTATCCAACTCCTAGGCTCAAGTAATCCTCCTGCCTTGGCCTCCCAAAGTGTTAGAATTACAGAAGTGAGCCACTCTGCCTGGCCTTGTTTTTATGTATTTTATTTTTTTAAGAAATCCTTAGAGGTTTACCCTGGATCTGGAATGGCTTGCATGCTTTTATTTTGAAGTTAGAATAGCTAGCATTTTCAGAGGAAGATAATGCTTTGGGAAATTCTAGAAGTAGATCAAAGTAAAAACAACAATATAAAAAAAGCCCATAATATCCTTGGGGAAATCAGCTAAAAACACAAAGTTAACCTTGAAACAACAGTAAAAAGTTATAGATGTGAAAAAAAATATGTTGAAAAACTGAGGAAGCAGCTGATTTGCTAATAAAAATGATGCTGAGTGTGCATTGTGAATTAACAGAGAATTGACTTTTATTTTCACTCTGTAACCAGATGGAATGGACATTAAATGGAAAGATTTGTTTAAATTCATCTAAAAATTTAATAATAATGTTTTAAAAATATTCATGTAGGTGGGACTAGTAAAATCAACTCTTTTTTGGGGGGACAGTGAGGGCAATTTTTTTTTAAGATCTAAGATTAAAACCTTTTCTTTTGATTAACATAGTACCTAGACTTCTTTTTCCCCTTGCCACAGGATTGCTATTAACGGAGAAAGCCCGAAACATCGGTCATGGCATACTTTAACACCGATAGCTGATGATAAACTTTTCCTATGTGGTGGACTAAGTGCAGATAATATCCCATTAAGTAAGTTGATTAAAATTTAGCCTGTAATTATTATCTCATTCTTTTTTATTCATTGTATTCCGTACTTACAGTAAAGTACATCTTCCTTTTTTCCTGTTGTTCTCGTTTGCCTTTATCCTCAACTATTTTCTTGCATGAATTGTGACCTTTTTGCTTTTGTACCCTTGACTCTCCACGTTCCCATGTTTTCTAGGGAAAGAGAAGAGGAAGGGTGATTGAGGATAGATGTAATAAAGCCCCTTTCCACTACTATAGTCTGTGATTCCGTGTCCGCTGTATTTGATCCAGATGCTTGTACTGTAGGTTAGGATGCTTGCACTGTTTGCTTGTGCTATACTCCAGGCTAGGGGGTTAGAAGAGCAGCCTTTCTTAGAAGGCCCTGAAAATATAAAGTAGGATACCCAGTTCCTTCTCTTTTTGTTCCAGAACCGTGGAGGAAAGTGTTTAGCCAGGTTTTTTAAGCTCCTGTCACTGCTGGTCCCAGTGGCTATTCGTTTTGGAATGCAGTTTTTTTCCAGCAGTAAAATTGTGGTATCAGGATAGACACTGACCAGGAATGTCGAATTCTTAATTTGGCATGTTAGATATTTTGTGTTTTCTATTTTCCCTTTTTTTTTTTTTTCCTGAGGCAGAGTCTCCTGTCACCCAGGCTGCAGTGCGGTTGCAACCACTGCCTCCTGGGCTCAAGCAATTCTTCTGCCTCAGCCTCCCAAGTACCTGGGATTACAGGCAGCCACCACCATGCCCAGCTGAATTTTGTATTTCTAGTAGAGATGGGATTTCACCATGTTGGCCAGGCTGGGCTATTGTTTATTTTCTTAACCCAGAAGTTTTCTATGGCTAGAGATGTTTTCATTAAGAAACATTATATATTATTAAAACATTTCTGTAATTATATATTAAGGTCTGGAAACAACTGTTTTTTAACAAAAGTTTATTGAGCATCAGCTGTGCGTGTGGCAGTCAGAGCTGGCTACCAAACAAATTGCAGAGGTTAGTTGGAGAAACAACAGTTCCTAGTAGGAGATGTTAGTTATTCTTGCATATTATACTTCCTCAATTTGTTAGATTTTTAATTAAAAGAGATTTGGAATCTAACAAAAAAACTAACATCTGTACAGTTCAGTAGGGGTTAACATCATATCTTCATGATCTCTAGTGTTTTTAGTTTCTGTTTTCATTTCTGGTTATTGATCTATGGGAAATTAAATGTCCTGACTCATAATCTAGTCAATTTTCTCCCTTAAAGATTCTGTTTGTTTAAGATTTGGTTATACAGATATTAGATGATCCCAATAAATTTTTTTTAAGCTTGGTTGACTGTGATAATGGCATTGTGGTTATGTAAAAAATGTCCTTTTTTTCAGTAATGCATACTGAAGTATGTATGGGGAAAATGGTAGGAGATCTAGGATTTCATTTAGAAAAATAAAGCAATAAGAATAACAAAAAGATAAGTGGAGCAAGGGGAGCACATGTAGCAAAGTCTTGATAGCTGTCGAATCTGCGATATGTGGAATTTCATTGTCATGGCAACTCTACTTTTGTAAATGTTTGAAAATTTTTAAGATAAAATAGGCGCACTCAGAAAAAAGAGTCATTTAAATGTAGAATAATAAATTTGGGGGAAAATTAATATTGTATCCCAAAGACCTCATCTTAATTTCTTAACTGCCATAATATTGCAGGTGATGGTTGGATTCATAATGTCACAACAAATTGTTGGAAACAACTTACACATTTACCTGAAACAAGACCAAGGTAAGTCAAGACATTGACAAATAGTAACATAGTTAAGATTTTTTTAAGTATTAAAATATAGTACTGAATTTATAGTGTTTGCCATTGAGACAATAAGTCATTAAGAAGGATATCTTTCAAATGAGGTTAATGTTACCTAAATAATTTAATTACTATTTTAGTTGTATCTCATTGTTAGAAATGATCTATCCAGTTTTCACCCATATTTGCATATTTGAAAATGTTTTTCTTTTAAGTAAATGTATAATCTTGCCTGATAACTGTGAAGATTAAGATAGTTAAAAGCATCATATGAGATTAATGTTTTTAATATTAATATTTTTCATAAGTAGACAAGAATGAGGTTGGCTTTAGTAGTAGTTGTTTTTGGAAGAGGTTTAAAGCAAGTTAATCAGGAGATTTGCTTCCATGTTGATCCAGTGGGTGGCAGATTATTATTTTTCTTTATTAACTGCATGCTGTATTCATTGATATGAATTTTTTGAAAAAATGTTATATATGGCATTTAATAGGATTAAAAATTGTAGAAGTTATATACTATTATTAGACTACAAAGAAAACCACATTTGTACTATAATTCTTATTTTTTTCTAATTTGATTGAGTAGTATAATGATATCTTCATAGGAAATTCAGATTCAGCACATTATAAGCAAAATTGGTAATAGATTTTAATCTTTTTCATGCTATGTATTTTAGACTTTTAAAAATACATTCTAGAATTTATGCTAGTGTGAAGTCAATTTAATGATATGTATTTTTGTTATTTAATAAATGACAACATACTTGAGAAAAAGGCCTGAAAGTATTTATGTGTATTTTGGTATATGTATCTATATTAATATTTGCAGTACATTTAGAATTTATCATAATTGCATTTATGATTCTTATATTTTCTTCTATAAAAATTCATTGGAATGTCTTATTTTAACAGTTCTGGCTCTTTTGAAAAAAATTTTTTTTAACTTAAAGAGTTCTATGCTAAGATATGGGAGCCCAGAGTTCTAGTCCTTGCTCAGCTACCACCTAGTTTTTTGGCTTTGAAAAGTCACTTAAAGAAACTGAGCATTGGCCGGGCATGATGGCTCTTGCCTGTTAATCCCAGCACTTTGGGAGGCCAAGGCAGGAGGAACACTTGAGTCCAGGAGTTTGAGACCAGCCTGGGCAACACAGTGAGACCCATCTCTACAATTTTTTTTTTTTAATGGCCGGGTGTGGTAGTACACACCTCATAGTCCCAGCTGCTTGGGAGGCTGAGGTGGGAGGATCACTTGATCCCAGGAGGCTGAGACTTCAGTGAGCCAAGATTGCACCACTGCACTCCAGCCTGGGCAACAGAGCCAGATTCTGTCTCAAAAACAGAAAGTAAGAAACTACACATCAATTTCTTTATCTGTGAAATGAGGGAGTTGGACTAGATTGTCTCTTAGTTTATTCCAGTTGTTTGATTGTATGAATGCATTAATTATAGACCAAAGTATTAGTAAAAATGTTTAGTTTTAAAATTACTCCTATTTTATATTTGAACCCTTAATGAGTAATTAGAGCAACAACTGTTATCAATAATATAATACTAGTTAGAACTAGAGCTATGTAAAGAGATTTATTTTAATTCAGCTGATGTGTCATGTAAATAATATGCTTTATTAGAATGTTTAGGTGATAAGTTTAGAGCAGCTGTGAAAGGACATAAACTATCAGTCTGTAGAAAAAACATCAGGTTGCAAGCTAGATGTCATCAAAATCAAGTCAGGAAAGGCTTTCCAGTGTTCTGCGATGATGAAATCCAGGCCAGAGTTTCTCTAAGGCAGATAAGACAGAGGCAGATCTATCTTCAGGTATGAGGTGAGGAGGAGAACAGGTGGGATACAGTTGAGTGTAAGGAGAACATATATGTGTGTGTATATATTTACTAATTTTTATGAAAATGACAATTTAGCTAAGATCTATAGCATTTTGTGCAAACTTTCCAAGTTGTAATTTGAAACGTAAGCTGCCCAATTCTCCTCTTAGAACTCTACAGCAGGTTTCTCAACTTTGACATGACTGACATTTTGGACCACATAATTCTTTGTCGTGAGGGTGTCCTATGTATTGTAGTATGTTTAGCAGCATCTCTGTCCTTTATACAATAGATGCCAGTTGTACCACCTTTCTCTCCTCAAGTTGTGACAAATGAAAATATCTCCATATATTGTGAAATGCCTCTTTGGGGGACAAATTGCCCCTGGTTGAGAATGACTGTTCTACAGTATAGCACTATTATTCTCTGGGTCTCACCCAGATAAAACTATGGCTGATAAGCCATACATGTAGCCATATCTGATAGCCTATATAGGTGGCTATCAGCAAGGACCCTATTTTAATGTGTCTGAAAAAACTGTTGGAGACTATAGAGCCCAAGTCCTGTTGAATCTCATGAGTATTGCCAAGGTTACAAATAGCCTTCCTTCCAGGAAATTAATCTATTCCTTCCCATGTACAAGGACATTTCTTGTATTCTCTCTCCTTTACCTAACCCTCTTCCAGTCCCCATCTTCCACCCACCACATAATCTGGGTTCTTGCTGAAGATTTATATCAATGTATCTTCTAACATAAGAGTTGGAGAATTGGGCAGAGTATTTCCCAAACATCTCTAATGACTTGGTTCCTTTCTGGGCCACAAGTGCATTTGTCATTGAATGTGTACATGAGTGTTTGAGGAAAGTATCTGTTTTAACAAATTGTGCATAATCCCAGTGTTTGCACTTGTGAAAGCTAAGTAAAAGGGGTTAATGCACTAAAAATTAGTTATGTTTCCCAGTTTCTGGGAAGTAGAAAAAATAAGTTGTATGGTAATAAGTTATGATTTATAATTGTTTTATGCACCTGTTGCTTCAAAATTGGTATATTAAAAAAAGTAAGGCCAGGTGTGGTGGCTCATGCCTGTAATCCCAGCACTTTGGGAGGCCAATGCAGGAGGATTACTTGAGCCCAGGAGTTCAAGACCAGCCTGGATAATATAGTGAAACCCCATCTCTCCAAAAAAAAAAAAAATTTAGCTAGGTGTGGTGGCGTGTGTCTGTAGTCAGCTACTCGGGAGGCTGAGGT
>NW_016107673.1:544753-563946 GCF_001604975.1 Cebus imitator
AAAAAAAAAAAAAAAAAAAAAGAAGTGATCAACGTATTCTCAAAAGTAAAAGCAATGACTATGTAAAATCCCTAATTTAGATTTAAATTTAAATGTAAATTTCCCAGTTTTAGATTGGGAAATCAAAATCTAAATCTAAAATTGGGAGATTTACATGTACTTTTTTTGAGAGTTCTCTTACTCTGGAAATATTCAACTTCATAAAACTATTATTTGGTAATAATGTGATATATTGGAAATAGACGTGAGCTATCAGACCACTTTCAAAAGAACATTAGATGCTCTACTCTTTTACGAAATAATTTGTATGTCTAATGACTGAATATATTATGTTGGTTTTTTCACGTTTGCTTTTGGGTTTTTAGTTGTTTTGTTTTGGTTTTGGTTTTTTGAGTTAGAATCTTGCTCTGTCACCCGGGCTGGAGTGCAGTGGTGTGATCTCAGCTCACCGCAACCTCCACCTCCCAGGTTCAAGTGATTCTCCTTCCTCAGCCTCCTAAGTAGCTGGGTTTACAGGCACGCACCAACAAACCCAGCTAATTCTTTTGGTATTTTTATTAGAGATGGGTTTTCACTATTTTGACCAGGGCTCTTGGACTCCTGATCTTGTCATCCCCCCACCTCGGCCTCCCAAAGTACTGGAATTACAGGCTTGAGCCATCATGCCCAGCCTAGTGTTTGCTTTTGTTACTCATAAGTTTTAGAGCAGGTACTGGGTGCAGAACACCACATGAGACATTTTTAAGAAGCCATAAAATGAGATTTCCCAGCCAGGTGTGGTGGCTCACACCTGTTATCTCAGCACTTTGGGAGGCTGAGGCAGGTAGATCACAAGGTCTGGAGTTTGAGACCAGCCAGGCCAACATGGTGAAACCCCGTTTCTACTAAAAATACAAAAATGAGCTGGGCGTGGTGGCGGGCGCCTGTAATCCCAGCTACTCGGGAGGCTGAGGCAGGAGAATCACTCAAAAGGCAGAATTGCAGAATCACAGAAGGCGGAGGTTGCAGTGAGCCGAGAAGGCATCACTGCACTCCAGCCTGGGCGGCGCGAGAATGAAACGCTGTCTCAAAAAAAATAATTGGATTCCTCAAGTTCCCGTGCTGTGCTGGTAACAGGTAACAACCACTCTCCAGAGTGGGAGGATGCCCTAATTTGCTGATTTCCAAGGTGTAAATACTCCTACCATGGCTCATTTCACGCTTCCAACGTGATGTCACGGTATGTGGAGTTGGCTGGAGATAGGCACAATCAGCTTCTGCTAGCCAGTAAGCTGTTTCCAGCACACCACTGACAATTTCTTACCTCAAGGACCTCATAATCTTAGGTAGTCAAACAGCTAAAGTAGCATGCAGAGCAGTTCATCTTCAAATGTAAATGAGGCAAGTACAAAATGAGCACATAAACATTAAAGGGTGCTGAATAGAGATGGTAACAGAACCAGTTTTGGGTGGGTATTTGGAGGCCATTTTTCAGGCTCAATGAAAATGACTTATTATTCTAAACATAAGAAACAGAATGAACAAAAGCCTAAAGGTAGACAATAAGGTTTTCTCATGGGAAGCAAGGAAATGAATTTAGCTAAATAGAGGGCTCATTTGGGAAGAAGCCAAGAATTAAGATTTGTGGGGGAAAAAAAACAGTGGTTGATCACAAATACTAGGCTAGGAAAAACAGCCATTGGTAGTGCAGATGCTTCCTCATCAGGAAATTTTTATGGTCAGAAACAATATTTGAAAATATTTATTAGCCATATGTATCTGGGGGAGGTGAGAGACTGAAAAACTAGGAACATACTATGGTGTTCTGTACTCAGAGTGATGAGTAGTGTGACAATGGAAATGTGAAGGAGTGCCAGATTGTATTTGTTGGGTTATGGGGAACATAGAGCAGGAAAAAAAGGCAAAAATTATAAGAATAGTAAAGTGGCAGATAGTAGTAAGAAAACTGGGCAAAGTGCCTATTTCAGCAATAACATGATCAGTTCCTTTTTATTTTACTTCAGGGATAATATGTATGAGAAAAAAAGGTTATAAAAATGTTGAGGGATATAATAGAAACTGTTATTAAGAGTCATCTCTGGCTGGGTGTGGTGGCTCATGCCCATAATCTCAGCACTTTGGGAGGCTGAGGCAGGAGGATTACCCAAGCCTAGGAGTTCAAATCTAGCCTGGGAAACATGAAGAGACCTTATCTCCTAAAACAAACAAACAAAAAACCAGAGAGAGAATTATCTCCTTAATGGTGTGATTTAATGAGCTCTAGAGGAATCGTTATAACCCCTTTTAGGATATCCCAAAGGTTTAAGTTCAATCATGCCTCTTTTAAATAGATTATATTTTACAGTATGAAATTTAGAATTTATTTATATGTAATGTACAGTTTCTTCCATGACAATGTTTCACTCTGTTTATGATTTTCAAACATAGGTTATGGCACACAGCCTGTTTGGGAAAAGAAAATGAAATAATGGTATTTGGTGGGAGCAAAGATGACTTACTTGCCTTGGATACAGTAAGAAAATCTTATATCTAAATATTTCCTCTGAGTAGTTGTGTTATTCAGACTAAATGGCTATTCAGCAAGAATGTTGATATTCTAACATTGCAAAATATGGAAGGGCATGAAATGTAACTCTGTGGTTTAATTAATCTTCAGGATGAGTGGCTTTGATGAAGCCTTTCTGGATGTTTTAGATTTACATATCAAAATAGGTCTATTAGTTTCATTAGCCAAATTATTAAGAAGAACTTTTAAAGGATGATTCCTCTTTCTCTTTTCTCTTACATGCGTGTCTCTAATATTATTGAATTAAAATATTTTTATGTAGGCCAGGTGCAGTGGCCTACACCTCTAATCCCAGCACTTTGGGAGGCTGAGGCAGGCAAATATCTTGAGGCCAGGAGTTCAAGACCAGCCTGGCCAACATAGCAAAACCTCATCTCTACTAAAAATACAAAAATGACTCAGGAGAATCACTTGAACCGGGGAGACAGAGGTTGCAGTGAACCAAGATCATGCCGTTGCACTCCAGTCTGGGTGACAGAGTGAAACCCTGTCTCAAAAATATATATATTTTTATGTAATATTTGATACATAAAAAGAATGTTTATAATGTAGATCCTAAGCATAATAAATAACCATAAATTTTGCTAGCTAATTTTAGAATTAGAACATCATCAATACTGTTGAAGCTACCTGATTATTCCTTCTGAATCTTACCCACTAGCTTTCTCCCCTCAAGAGGAAACTACTTTGTTGAAATATTTAAAGTATATTCCCTTCTTTTTTGAGACAAGGGTTTTCTGTCACCCAGGCTAGAGTGCACTGGTGCAGTCTTGGTTCACTGCAGCCTCCACCTCCCAGGTTCAAGTGATTCTCCTGCCTCAGCCTCTCAAGTAGCTGGGATTACAGGTGTGGGCCACCATGCCCGGCTAATATTTTGTATTTTTAGTAGAGATGAAATTTCACCATGTTGGCCAGGCTGGTCTTGAACTCCTGGCCTCAAGATATTTGCCTGCCTCAGCCTCCCAAAGTGCTGGGATTAGAGGCCTAGGCCACTGCACCTGGCCTACATAAAAACTCCTGACCTCAAGTGATCGACCCACCTCAGGCCCTCAAAGTGCTGGGATTACAGCACCATGCCTGACCTATTGTCTTTTTAAATATATATCTTTTACCACTGCTTTACTCAGCTGTTTTACATTTAAGTTTAAAGTTTTTTTTTTTTTTTTAGAGAATTCCTAAGTCTCAGGTTTAAAGACTTTCCATTTTAAAATGTGATAAAACTAAGGTCAAAGGTATAAATGAGTAGCATTTGGAGAGTATGGTTTTTTCACTCCTAGCACCCTGGGAAATTCAGAGCAGGGTGGCCATATTTATACTGATACACAACAGGACAGGAGTTCAGGAATGATTGCTCTGGTTTTGTGTAGGACACTCAAAAACAGGATTCTGAGCCATCAGGGATGGAGTACAGCGAGCCAGAGTATAACCAAGAGGGAACTAGCTCCCTTTCATCTCTTGAGGTGTAGTTATCTCCAGAGCTGCTCCTATGGAGTGGCAAACTCCAAAATAGGATGGCTTCTCTCCAGGGAATTTGCTTTATTTTGTAGTTCTGAAGCCTGTAACTTAAATGTTTTGTATATCAAAAGTTTTAGAGCTTTCTTTGGCTGAGAATTCAGTGCTTCCCTAAAAGATTAAAACTACAACTTTGCATTTATTAAAAAAGCAAATATTGTGGTTTGTCTTCTCTTTGTTGGCACTAGAAATCTTCATTTAGGGTACAAAATTTATCATTAAAATAGGAATTCTGATTAAAAGCATGATCATAAATTATGAAATTCTAAAGACCTATTTGAAAAGATTAGAGAAATTGTCTATGACTTTTCTACCACATTAACTTTTAGATGAGAGACTCATTATTCAAATAATCTTCCAGATCTTGACTTTCAAATTAAGAATGCCCAAGGAATTCCAGAGCTTGACTTTCAAACCAAGACTGCCCTGAGACCACCTGGAAAAGGAGGAGAGGATAAAGAGGAAATTTTAACATAAGAGTTATTTGAAAGAAAAGTTAAGCTTAAAAACAAAAAAGTGCCAGGCTTGGTGGCTCACACCTAAAATCCCAGCACTTTGGGAGGCTGAGTCAGGCAGACTGCTTGAGCTCAGTGGTTTGAGACCAGCCAGGGCAACATGGCAAAACCCTGTCTTTACCACAGCTGGGCATGGTGGCCTGTTCCTGTTGTCCCAGCTACTTTGGAGGTGGAGGTGGGAGGATGGCTTGAGCCAGGAAGGCAGGGGTTGCAGTGAGCTTTGATTGCCCCATTGCACTCCATCCTGGAGCCAGACCCTGTCTCAAAAAAAAAAAAAGAAAAAGTTTGAAAACCACTACTGGGCCAGGTGCTGTGGCTCATTATTATAATCCCAGCACTTTGGGAGACTGAGGCGGGCGGATCACCTGAGGTCAGGAGTTTGAGACCAGCCTGGCCAACATGATGAAACCTCATCTCTACTAAAAATACAAAAACAAAACAACAACAACAAAAAAAACTGGGCGTGGTGGTGGGCGCCTGTAATCCCAGCTACTCAGGAGGCTCAGGCAAGAGAATCACTTGAACCCAGGAGATGGAGTTGGAGTGAGTGGAGATCACGTCACTGCACTCCAGTCTGGGTGACAGAGTGGACTCTGTCTCAAAAAAAAAGAAAAAAGAAAACCACTACTGTTATTTTTTAAGTCACTTCTTAAATCAGAATGTATTTCCAATTTTCAAATTTGCAATTACATAGGCTATGGGTTAGGTAAAAATTTGGTCGCTGAAAATTGAAAACCATAAACTCAAAAGTTTGTGGGTTGCAGGTATACATATGTATGTGTATGTTTATATGTGTGCGTACATTTATGTGTATGTGTCAACAGCTAGGTTTATTTGCTGCTTTATGTAATATCTTTTACATTTATAAAATTAAAAAACATTCAATTATTAACTCATTGTTATTTTTATCAAAAACCCAATAATGCCTTTTTTATGTTGATTAGGGTCACTGTAATGATTTATTGATCTTTCAAACACAGCCTTATTCACTACTCAGGTAAGCAAATTTATTTTCTCTATATATGCTATGAATATATAATAATTTCTCATTTTTGGGAAGAGTTGTAATATTTTTCAGGTTGTTTATGACATGAATTCAGGAATATTTTCACATCTTCCTAAGAATGTAATCAAATTTATAATGTTGAACTATACACCAATGTGAGTTTTAAAAATTAAAATATACAGGCTTGGCTCACACCTATAATCCCACTGCTCTGAGAGGCCAGAGTGGGAGGATCACTTGAGGTTAGGCATTCAGGACCAGCCTAGGTAACACTGTGAGACCCACGTCTCCACAAAAATAAAAATGAAAAAATTAGTAGCTGGCATGGTAACTTAAGCATGTAGTCCTAGCTACTAGGGAGGCTGAGGTGGGAGGATCACTTGAGCCCAGGAGTTTGAGGCTGCATTGAACTATGATCACGTTCCTGCACTCCAGCCTGGCAACAAACTGAAAGCCTATCTCAAAAAAATATATATATATCGAATATATATATCAAATTTATATATATATATGTGTGTGTGTGTGTGTGTGTGTGTGTGTGTACACATACAATACAGTTACATTTTTGTTTTGTTTGTAAAATTGCCTTTAATTTATATGGTAATATTAAACATAGTGTATTTCATTAATTCTAAGCCTGACATTTTTCACATTTTAACTTTTTAGAAATCAGAATGTGTCTAATATTTCTAATATATATGTTATATACAGTCATTCCTTGGTATTTGTGGGGATCGGTTCCAGGAAAAACCCCTACTTGTATACAAAAATTCATAGATGTTCTAATCTCTTATATAGAGTGATGTAGTATTTGCATATAAACCTATGCACATCCTGCTATATACTTTAAATAATCTCTATTACTCATAATTCCTAATACAATTTAAGTGCTGTGAAAATAATTGTTACACTATATTGTTTATGGAATAATTACAAGAAAATAATGTCTGTACATTTGCAGTATGGATGCAACCATCATAAACCAACTACATTTTCAGTCTGCAGTTAGTTGAATCCACAGAGGAGGAACTTATAGATACAGGAGGCTGAGTGTATATACACACATACAAAGACGTTTAATATATAAGAATTTCTTTTTTAACCCCAAAGCTTGTATTACCTTTGTAATATGACTTAGGAGTGTCTTAGCTCATACATTCTTGCTCTAAAAGGAGTCTATACAAAGTTTAGTGGGAGGGAAGATGTAGAAGTTGCCCAGTGAACAAGTGTGGGAATTTTATGCAGAGGGAATAACATAAGTGAAGACATATGAGAAAGAGAGAGAAAGAGAGGGGACATGTTATATTTCAGGGAGCGTATGGTAATCTTTAGATGTTCTATAACATGAACCACTTGAAAACCATTAGACTAGCTCAAACCGGACCTTTCTGACGTTTTTCTTAACTACCCCTTCTCTTAGCACAGTAGTTCTCAGACTAAACTCTCATGAGGAGCTTCAAAAAAATTAATGCCTATGTTCTGCCCCCACCGATTGTGATTTAATTAGTCCAGGGTGTGGCCTGCACTTTGGATTGCCAAGTTCCTCATATGCAGGGATCAAGACATACTTGAGTGCCTACTTGGGAAGGCACTGTGCCATGAAATAAAAAGGCATGGCTTTTCCCTAGAATTGCTAATATTATAGAAGGTAGACTTTCAAGCTTTTAGGTTTTTTCTACAATAGGAAAAGGAAATTGCTTTAAAAGAAACGCATATGAAGTTTACGAGAATACTGGAGAAGAAGGCCCTTTGTCTGTATGATTAAGATGGCAAAGGTTAGGGAAGTCTTTGCAGAAGAAGGGTTTGAGCTAAGAATTTGCCATGAACAAACAGTGCAGGGTGTTAGTGTAAAGATGTATATAAAATCATGGTGTGTTCTGGAAACTGAATACTTGAGTATTCCTGGAATGTGATATGAGGCAGAGAGTTGCAAGAAATGATTTTGGACAAAAAATCAGAAATCATATATCATCTAGGACTTTTATCTCCCTTTTACAGTATCTGGTGTAAAAGAGATCAAGAGCCATTGAAAAATATGTAGCGAGAAAATAAGATGATCATATTACAGTTAAACAATTCCTCTGGCAACAGAGTGGATGAAAAATTGAAGGGATATATGACTGGGTAAAGAGACTATTACTGTGGTTAGGTACAGAGTGAGCATCTGATCTGGAAAGTATCAATGGGGCTGGAGAAGAAAGGGAGATTGAGATATTTAGGAGGTAGAATGGACTTGGTAGTTAAATAGGTGCCAAGGAAAAGGAGTGGGAAGAATTAATGATAGGATAGGAGGAATGTAGAGAAGGGCAGCAGTCTGAAGATGGGATAAGAGTAGAAATTATGAGTTTGGTTTTTGATGTGCTAAGTGTTTATGGGACCTCTAGTGGAGCTATCCATTAAATACTTAAATATATGGAAGGAGGTCTGGGCCAGACATAAAATTTCAGAATCTTTGGAGAATTATTAAGTGTGGATTAGCTCTGGCCAGGAAGAGTTTTAGGAGTAAGGAGGAAGCCAACAGCGGAGCATTAGGAACTTACTACCTTTAAGAGGTAGGGAGAAGAAAAGGAGGCAGCAAGAAAGTGACCAGAGAAGTTCAAGGCTAGCCAGGAGATAATGGTAGCACAAAAACCAAGAGAAGGGAGATGTGAACAAGAAAAGGCTACTGTAAAGAGGTACCAGAATGTTTGGATTGAAAAATCACTGAGGAGTTGTTGGTAAGGTGAAGGTGAAAGCCGGGATGGCTTCTGGGGAGGAGCACCAAGACCAAGGGAGGACGAATGTATTTGTTGATATGCTGGTTGGGCGGGCGAAGTCAATGGGTTGTTAGAAACACAAGAAAATGTAGGAAAAGCAGGTAGAGCAGTGTCTTGAGGAGGTGGATTTTAGCAAACAGATTTTTGAATTAGTCCTTGACTAGAGAAAAGATTCTTTTCTTTAAAACAGTGGAGAAAGAAGGAAGTATGGATATATAGATAGAAAACTTGTTTGGTTGGTTCAGGACATTGAGAAAGTTTATATCCTCACCTCTGAGTAACAGAGAAGCAGTGGAGAAGGGAATTAAAATTGCTGGCAAGAGAATGAAGTGCAGGTGAACTAGACTGGATACAAAAGAAAGTTAAAACTGGAAAGGTCTTATCTGGAGAACCGAGAAGAGTCCAAGAAGTAAGTGAGGTCATCTGATAAGAGAAAGGAGAGGTGAGGATATGAACTTAAGATGAATGGTGAAGATTTGAAGTCTCTGCCTAGGAGACTGCAGGAAGATGCTGACTTCTGTCTGTGGGATATATAACAAAGTAGCACACAGCTAAGGTAGAATATCATCTATATGTAGTGAAACCATCACTGAGAAGCATGGCTTTCCCCAGTAGCACTAAGCAGCCAGGTCACAGGTGCAGAAAGGAGACGAGCAGCTGAATTTGTCTATGGCTGCAGTTTGGCTGGGATGGGTAACAGAGAAGCAGTGGAGAAGGGGACTAAAATTGCTGGCAAGAGAATGAAGTGCAGGTGAACTAGACTGGATACAAAAGAAAGTTAAAACTGGAAGGGTCTTATTATTTGTAGAACTAAGAAGAGTCCAAGGAGTAATGGAGTGTAAGAAATAAAAGGATAAGAGGTTTCTGTTCCAAGAGGAGGATGGGAATTTAAGGTTTCAGAGGTGGAACTGTCCTGAGTGAGGTCATAAAGCATGAAAAGGGTTTTCCACACAGATGCTAAAATCAGTCAAGAAAAGGTGCTGTGGCGAGCCAGGGCCAAAGTCCTGAGTGACTAGGGGAAAATGAGCTGGAGGTTAGTGGATGGCAATACCTGCAAGTGAAATGATAGAAGCGGTGGTGAGGAACGAGACTACTGACACTGGGTCCTTGACTGTGAAAATGGAGACGAGGGAAAATGTGTACTATTTTTTCAAGAAAGCTGCACACACAACCATTTTCTTAGATTTCAGAAACTCAGAGGAAGCAGTGGTATTTATAGAACATAAAACTGGTGTTCCAAAAAGCACAAAACACAGGTTTGGGAGGGAAGATAAGCAATGATTCAGAAGATGAAGAAGTGTAGAAATGATAGAAAGTGGCTTATATGGTCTAGTAAATTTGTGAGATCATGTTCATCATACCTTTGGATATAAAAGAATATTATAAGAAATAAAAGAAATAGCTCATTATTCTGATTGTAAAAAGATGTGTTTACCTAGAATATTCATACAATATGAAAAGTATATAGTAAAATAAAATCACCTATGAACCATCATGGGGAATATATATATATATATATATATATATATATATACTGAGAGATTTTATATATAAATCATATATAATGATCAAAATGTAATTATATATACATGATTTTAATGATTTTATTAAATGATTAGAGTGGACTTAATCCTTCTAGGAGGTCATTGGAAACCTCAGTGAGAGCAGTGCACATATATGTATATGTGAGTGTGTATAAAGGATCAAATTATGCAGGCTGTTTTGTAATCTTTCATGTAAATATACAATCATTCAGTGTAATAGATCTATACTTACGTTAGTAATGGCTATATAGGTTCTATCTCGCGGAAATACGATTTACTGGCTAGGTGCAGTGGCTCAAGCCTGTATTCCCAGCACTTTGGGAGGCTGAGGTGGGTGGATCACCCAAGGGCAGGAGTTCGGAGTTTGAGACCAGCCTGGCCAACATGGCGAAACCTCATCTCTAATAAAAATACAAAAGCATTTTCTGAGCATGGTGGTGTGCACCTGTAGTCCCAGCTACTCAGGAGGCTAAGGCAGGAGAATGGCTTGAACTTGTGAGGCAGAGGCTGCAGTGAGCCAAGATCACACCACTACACTCCAGCCTGGGCAATAGAGGGAGACTCCGTCTCAAAAAAAAAAAAAGGAAATATAACATATTGGCTAGTCTATTAATAGATATTTAGGATATCTGCAATTTGGGGCTATTATAAAAATCAGGCATGAGGCTGGGCACAGTGGCTTATGCCTGTAATCCCAGCACTTTGGGAGACTGAGACGGGCAGATCACCTGAAGTAATTGTTCAAGACCAGCCTGGCCAACATGGGGAAACCCCATCTCTACTAAAAATATAAAAAATTAGCCAGGTTTGGTGGCATGCACCTGTAATCACAGCTACTCAGGAGGCTGAGGCAGGAGAATCGCTTGAACCTGGGAGGCAGAGGTTGCAGTAAGCCGAGATCGTGCCACTGCACTCCAGCCTGGCAACAGAGCAAGACTCCATCTCAGAAAAAAAGAAAAAATAGGCATGAAATATTCTTACATATTCCTGTGGAAAGCTCACGTATCATATATTGTATTGTGATGATTCCTGCTTGGCTCCCATTGCGCAAGACAGACTGCAGATTCCTTCACATGGTACTCAGGGCCTCCACTCAGGGCCTTCACTTCTGGCCGTGCCCCACTCAGCTGTATTTAGTCAATGGAAGTGCAGTTTCTGTAATCTTATTTCTCATCTCTAGGGCTTTGCAAGTATGGTTCTTCTGTCTGGAATACTTTTGTTTCTTTCATTTGTTGAGAACCTTAAGGGCTCAGCTTGGACCTCCCATTTGGAGAGTTTCCCCTGACTTGCTAAGATTATCTTGGTTATTCTTCCTCTCTGACTCCCACAGAACTCTGTATCTGTACTTTGACCTACCAGGACATTTTAACCCACTTCTAATTTAGAGTTGTTCCAAAGTAGAGGGAAAAGACTTCATAAAAGTATGGAAGAACATCTAAATCTCTAGAGTATCAATGCTTGTAAAAATGACAACTAAAGTTAACTACAGCAGAATCAAATGAGTCTGTTACAAAAATTTTTTAAGACTTCTAAAAATTATTTTCTCACCCTTCCTCCCTCTCTCCTTCCAACTTACTTTTTTGAATTAAATTTTATTAATTGAAACAGATACTTTTTTGATAGTTCTCTTAAATTTCTTTTGGTTTTAAAGTACAAAAACCTCTTCAAAATAGCATAAGATTAAAAACGGCATTGTACTTGGAAGGCTACTGCCCTCTAGTCTAATGGAATCAAAGGGAGAAAGAAATGAACACCCAGGCCCCCAGAAGAGTAGAAACCCAAGTGGTTTTCTTTCTGTATTGCTCCATTATTGTCTTACAACCTGCTCTCCCTGGGTCAAAGTAGTAAGTGTGTAACCCCCATGCAGTCGTTTATGGAAGAAACATGGAGCAGATATAAAAATAGATGTTAGGGCCGGGCGCGGTGGCTCAAGCCTGTAATCTCAGCACTTTGGGAGGCCGAGGTGGGCAGATCATGAGGTCAAGAAATCAAGACCATTCTGGCTAACATGGTGAAACCTGGTATCTACTAAAAATAGAAAAAATTAGCTAGGCATTGTGGTGCGCGCCTGTAGTCCCATCTACTCAGGAGGCTGAGGCAGGAGAATTGCTTGAACCCGGGAGACAGGTTGCAGTCAGCTGAGATTACGCCACTGCACTCCAGCCTGGCGACAGAGTAAGACTTCATCTCAAAAAAAAAAGAAAAAAAAAAGAAAAGAAAATGATGTTAGACGTTTCATCTTGAGGTGATGGAAGCAAAAGACAGTTCTGAGAGAAGGGTACATACATGGTTATTGGGCTGACTGAAAGTATAACATAAACTGGAGCTGCTGTAGACTCATCTCGTTTGAAATGAAGTCTGAATCATTTTTACTTAAAGAACATTATGGATGGTAAGCTGTATATTCTGTTTCCATTAGATTTTGGTCTGATTTAGTCTCTGTGCTGTAAAAATATATGATTACAGTGGTGCTCAAGGAAAAAAAAAAAAAAACTATCATGTTCCAAACAATACAATCGAATGCATTGCCATGTAAAATTTTTATGATGATTTTTTTAAATTATACTTTAAGTTCTGGGGTACATGTGCAGATCATGCAGGTTTGTTATGTAGGTATACACATGCCATGGTGGTTTGCTGTATCCATCTCCCCGTCATCTACATTAGGTAGTTCTCCTAATGTTATCCCTCCCCAATCCTGCCATCCCCTGCTATCCTTCACCTAGCCCTCCCACCCTGCAGTAGGCTATGGTATGTGATGTTCCCCTTCCTGTGTCCATGTATTCTCGTTGTTCAGCACCCACTTACAAGTGAGAACATGTGGTGTTTGTTTTTCTGTTCTCGTGTAAGTTTGCTGAGAATTATGGTTTCCAGCTTCATCCATGTCCCTGCAAAGGACATGAATTCATCCTTTTTTTATGGGGGCATAGTATTCCATGGTGTTTATGTGCCACATTTTCTTTATCCAGTCTATCACTGATGAGCATTTGGGTTGGTTCCAAGTCTTTGCTCTTGTGTACAGTGCTGCAGTAAACATACATGTGCATGTGTCTTTATAATAGAATGTTTTATAATCCTTTGGGTATATACCCAGTAATGGGATTACTGGGTCAGATGGTATTTCTAGTTCTAGATCCATGAGGAATTGCCACACTGTCTTCCACAATGGTTGAACTAATTTACACTCTCACCAATAGTGTAAAAGTGTTCCTATTTCTCCGCATCCTCTCCAGCATCTGTTGTCTCCTGATTTTTTAATGATTGCCATTCTAACTGGCATGAGATGATATCTCAATGTGGTTTTGATTTGCATTTCTCATATGACCAGTGATGATAAGCTTTTTTTCATATGTTTTTTGGCTGCATAAATGTCTTCTTTTAAGAAGTGTCTGTTCATATACTTTGCCCACTTTTTGATGGTTTTTTTTTTTTTTCTTGTAAATTTGTTTAAGTTCTTTGTAGATTCTGGTTATTAGCCCTTTGTCAGATGGGTAGATTGCAAAAAAACTGGCAACCCATTCTGCTGGTTGCCAGTTTACTCTAATGATAGTTTATTTTGCTGTGCAGATACTTTTAAGTTTAATTAGATCTGATTTGCCCATTTTGGCTTTTGTTGCCATTGCTTTTGGTGTTTTAGTCATGAAATCCTTGCCTATGTCTATGTTCTGACTGTTATTGCCTAGGTTTTCTTCTAGGGCTTTTATAAAGGTGTTAGGTCTTATGTTTAAATCTTTAATCCATCTCAAGTTAATGTTCATATAAGGTGTAAGGAAGGGATCCAGTTTCAGCTTTCTGCATATGGCTAGCCAGTTTTCCCAACACCATTTATTAAATAGGGAATCCTTTCCCTATTGCTTGTTTTTGTCAGGTTTGTCAAAGAACAGATGGTTATAGATGTGTTGCATTACTTCTGAGGCCTCTGTTCTGTTCCATTGGTCTGTGTCTCTGGTTTGGTATCAGTACCATGCTGTTTTGATTACTGTAGCCTTGTAGTATAGTTTGAAGTCAGGTAGCATGATGCCTCCAGCTTTGTTTTTTTTTTTGTTTGTTTGTTTGTTTGGTTGGTTGGTTGGTCGGTTTTGTCTAGGATTGTCTGGGCTATGCAGGCTCTCTTTTGGTTCCATGTGAAGTTTAAGTTGTTTTTTTCCAATTCTGTGAAGAAAGTCATTGGTAGTTTGAAGGGGATAGAATTGAATCTATAAATTACTTTGGGCAACATGGCCATTTTTACAATATTGCTTTTTCCTAACCATGAGCATGGAATGTTTTTCCATCTGTTTGTGTCCTCTCTTATTTCCTTGAGCAGTGGTTTGTAGTTCTCCTTGAAGAGGTCCTTCACATTCCTTGTTAGTTATATTTCTAGGTATTTTATTCTCTTTGTAGCAGTTGTAAATGGGAGTTCACTCATGATTTGGCTCTCTGTCTGTTATTGATGTGTAGGAATGCTTGTGATTTTTGCACATTGATTTTGTATCCTGAGACTTCGCTGAAGCTGCTTATGAGCTTAAGGAGATTTTGGGCTGAGATGATGGGGTCTTCTAAATAAACAATCATGTCATCTGCAAATAGAGACAGTTTGACTTCCTCTTTTCCTAATTGAATACCCTTTATTTCTTTCTCTTGGCTGATTGCCCTGGCCAGAACTTCCAGTACTATGTTGAATAGGAGTGGTGAGAGAGGCCATCCTTGTCTTGTGCCAGTTTTCAAAGGGAATACTTCCAGTTTTTGCCCATTCAGTATGACATTGGGTTTGTTGCAAACAGCTTTTATTATTTTGAGATACATTCCATCAATACCTAGTATGGAGAGTTTTTAGCATAAAGCACTGTTGAATTTTGTCATAGGCCTTCTCTGCATCTATTGAGATAATCATGTGTCTTGTCTTTGCTTCTGTTTATGTGATGGATTACATTTATAGATTTGCATATGTTGAACCAGCCTTGCGTCCCAGGGATGGAGCCGACTTGATCATGATGGATAAGCTTTTTGATGTGCTGTTGCATTTGGTTTGCCAGTATTTTATTGAGGATTTTCACATAAATATTAATCATGGATATTGGCCTGAAATTTTCTTCTTTAGTTGTGTCTCTGCCAGATTTTGGTATCAGGATGATTTTGGTCTCATAAAATGAGTTAGGGCAGATTCCCTCTTTTTGTATTGTTTGGAATTATTTCAGGAGGAATGGTACCAGCTCTTCTTTGTATCTGTGGTAGAATTCAGCTGTGAATCCATCTGGACCTGGACTTTTTTTGGTTGGTAGGCTATCAATTGTTGCCTCAACTTCAGACCTTGTTATTGGTCTATTCAGGGATTCAACTTCCTGGTTTAGTCTTGGGAGGATGTAAGCATCCAGGAATTTATCCATTTCTTCTTGATTTACTGGTTTATGTGCATAGAGTCGTTTATAGCAATCTCTGATGGTTGTTTGTATTTCTGTAGAACCAATGGTGATATCCCCTTTATCATTTTTTATTGCATTTATTCGATTCTTCTCCTTATTTTATTAGTCTGGCTAGCTGTCTGTTTTGTTGATCTTTTCAAAAAACCAGCTCCTGGATTTACTGAGTTTTTGAAGGGTGTTTTGTGTCTCTATCTCCTTCAGTTCTACTCTGATCTTAGTTATTTCTTCTCTTCTGCTAGCTTTTGAATTTGTTTGATCTTGCTCCTTTAGTTAATTGTGACATTAGGGTGTCAAGTTTAGATCTTTCCTTGCTTCTCATGTGGGCATTTAGTACTATAAATTTACCTCTAGACACTCCTTTAAATGTGTTCCAGAGATTCTGGTATGTTGTATCTTCGTTCTTATTGGTTTCAAAGAACATCTTTATTTCTGCCTTCATTTCACTATTTATTCAGTAGTCATTCAGGATCTGGTTGTTCAGTTTCCATGTAGTCGTGCGGTTTTGAGTGAGTTTCTTAATTCTGAGTTCTAATTTGATTGCACTGTGGTCTGAGAGACTGTTATAATTTCCGTTCTTTTGCATTTGCTGAGGAGTGATTTACTTCCAATTATGTGGTCAATTTTAGAGTAAGTGTGATGTGGTGCAGAGAAGAAAGTATATTCTGTGGATTTGGGCTGGAGAGTTCTGTAGATTTCTACTAGGTCTCCTTGGTCCACATCTGAGTTAAAGTCTTGAATATCCTTGTTAACTTTCTGTCTCATTGATCTGTCTATATTGACAGTGGAGTGTTAAAGTCTCCCACTATTACTGTGTGGTAGTCTAAGTCTCTTTGTAGGTTATTAAGAACTTGCTTTATATATATGGGTGCTCCTGTATTGGGCGCATATATATTTAGGATAGCTAGCACTTCTTGTTGCATTGATTCCTTTATCATTATGTAATGTCCTTCTTTGTCTCTTTTGATCTTTGTTGGTTTAAAGTCCATTTTATCAGAGACTAGGATTGCTACTCCTGCTTTTTGTTTGCTCTCCATTTGCTTGGTAAATCTTCTTCCATCCCTTTATTTTAAGTCTGTGTGTGTCTTTGCATGTGAGATGGGTCTCCTGAATACAGCACACCAATGGGTCTTGACTCTTTATCCAATTTGCCAGTCTATGTCTTTTGATTGGGGCATTTAGCCCATTTACATTTAAGGTTAATATTGTTATGTGTGAATTTGATCCTGCCATTTTGATGCTAGCTGGTTGTTTTGCCCATCAGTTAATGCAGTTTTTTTATAGTGCCAATGGTCCTTGCAATTTGGTATGTTTTTGCAGTGGCTAGTACTGGTTGTTCCTTTTCATATTTAGTGCTTCCTTCAGGAGTTCTTGTAAGGCAGGCCTGGTGGTAATAAAATCTCTCAGCAGTTGCTTCTCTTAAGAAGCTTAGTTTGGCTGGATGTGAAATTCTGGGTTGAAAATTCTTTTCTTTAAAGATGTTGAATATTGGTCCCCCACTCTCTTCTGGCTTGTAGGGTTTCTGCCAAGAGATCTGCTGTGAGTCTGATGGGCTTCCCTTTGTGGGTAACCTGACCTTTCTCTCTGGCTGCCCTTAGCATTTTTTCCGTCTTTTCAACCCTGGTGAATCTGACAATTATGTGCCTTGGGGTTGCTCTTCTCGAGGAAGAGCAATATCTTTGTGGTGGTCTGTGTATTTCCTGAATTTGAATGTTGGCCTGCCTTCATAGGTTGGGGAAGCTCTCCTGGACAATATCCTGAAGCATGCTTTCCAACTTGGTTCCATTCTGCCCATCACTTTCAGGTACACTAATCAAATGTAGAATTGGTCTTTTCACATAGTCCTATATTTCTTGGAGGCTTTCTTCATTTCTTTTCACTCTTTTTTCTCTTTCTCTAATCTTCTCACTTTATTTCATTGAGTTGATCTTCAATCTCTGATATCCTTTCTTCCACTTGATCGATTCGGCTATTGAAACTTGTGTATGCTTCATGAAGTTCTTGTGCTGTGTTTTTCAGCTCCATCAAGTCGTTTATGTTCTTCTCTGAGTTGGTTATTCTCATTAGCATTCATCTAACTTTTTTTCAGTGTTCTTAGTTTCCTTGCTTTGGTTTAGAACATGCTCCTTTAGCTCAGAGAAGTTTGTTGTTATCCACCTCTGAAGCCTGCTTCTGTCAGTTCATCAAACTCATTCTCCACCCAGTTTTGTTCCCTTGCTGGTGAGGAGTTGTGATCCCTTAGAGAAGAAGAGGCGTTCTGGTTTTTGGCAATTTCAGCCTTTTTGTGCTGTTTTTTCCCCATCTTCATGGATTTATCTACCTTTGGTCTTTGAAGTTGGTGACTTTTGGATGGGGTCTCTGAGAGGATGTTCCTTCTGTTGATGTTGAAGCTTTTTCTTTCTGTTTTTTAGTTTTTCTTCCAACAGTGAGGCAGGTCTGCTGGTCCACTCCAGGCCCTGTTTCCTAGGAATCACCTGCAGGGACTGCAGAATAGCAAAGGTTGCTGCCTATTCCTTCTTCTGGTAGCTTTGTCCCGGAAGGGTGCCCGCCAGATGTCAGCCAGAGCTGTCCTGTATGAGGTGTCTCTTTGTCAGGATAAACAGGGGTCAAGGAGCCACCTGAACAGGCAGTCTGTCCCTTATCAGAGCTCAAGTGCTATGCTGGGAGATCCATTGCTCCCTTTAGAGCTGCTGGTCAGGGATGTTTAGGTTTGCTGAAGCAGAACCCACAGCTGCCCCTTTTCCCAGGAGCTTTGTCCCAGGAAGGTGGGGTCTTTATTTATAAGTCCCTGACAGGATGCTGCGTTTTTTTCAGAGGTGCCCTGCCCAGCAAAAAGGGAGTCTAGTCACAGTCCACCTGCAGAGGCCTTGGGGAGCTGTCATGGGCTCCACCCAGTTGCTGTGTAAACTTCCCTGTGACTTTGTTTACACAGCCAAGTTTAGAACTGCCTACCCGAGCCTCAGTAATGGCTGATGCCCCTCTCCTCACCGAGCTGGAATGTCCCAGGTCGAGCTCAGACTGCTGTGCTGGCTGCTAGAACTTCAAGCCAGTGGATCTTAGCTTGCTGGTCTTCCTGGGGGTGGGACCCTCCAAGCCAGATCACTTGGCTCCCTGGCTTCAGCCCCCTTTTTGTCAGGGGAATGAGCGGTTCTGGCTCGCTGGTGTTCCAGGTGCCACTGCGGTATGAGAAGAAAAATCATTGCTTCAGCCACAACAGCCACCCAGTTTTGTGCTGGAAATCTGGGGTGCTGGTGTTGTAGGCACCAGAGGGAATCTCCTGGTCTGTGGGTTGTGAAGACCATGGCAAAAGCACAGTATCTGAGTCAGAGTGCCAGAGTGTCCAGAAAAGTGCCTAATGGCTTCCCTTGGCTAGGAGAGGGAGTTCTCCAGTCCCTTGCACTTCCCAGGTGAGGTGATGCCCCACCCTGCTTCGGTTTGCCCTCCTTGTGCTACACCCACTCTGTAACCAGTCCCAATGAGATGAACCTGGTACCTCGGTTGGAAATGTGGAGATCACTCGCCTTCTGGCTCACTCTGGCTGGGAACTGCGGACCAAAGCTGTTACTATTTGGCCATCTTGGTGGAAGTCGCATGATGATTTTTAATTTTAAGACTACTAGGCCAGGCACGGTGGCTCATGTCTGTAATCCCAGCCCTTTGGGAGGCCGAGGCAGGCAGATCATGAGGTCAGGAGTTCAAGACAAGACTGGCCAACATGATGAACCCCTGTCTCTACTGTAAAATACAAAAATTAACTGGGCATGGTGGGAGGCTGAGGTAAGAGAATTGCTTGAACCAGCACCCAGGAGATGGAGGTGGCAATGAGCCGAGATCGTGCCACTGTACTCTAGCCTGGGGTATAGCACGAGACTCCATCTCAAAAAACAGCTTATAA
>NW_016107673.1:564025-566642 GCF_001604975.1 Cebus imitator
AAAGGATAAATGTTTGAGGGATGAATACCCCATTTTCCATGACATGATTATTATGCATTGCATGTCTGCATCAAAATATCTCATGTACCCCATAAATATATCTACCATGTACTGACAAAATTTAGAAATTTTTAAAACAGTGACGATCCAACACCACAGTGTACAAAGAAATAATTCTTAACTATAAATATTTCATATTATAACTTCAGGTTCAAGACTAATAATTCTGTTATGTTTTATTTACAGGTCATGCCTTGACTGCATTGGTAAAAATTCTGTCATTTTAGAAAGTCAGATATCTTTATTACCTCCCAAACTTCTGCAACAAGTACTCAAAAAAATAACATTTTGGACTGCAGCTAATCACCGAGAAGAACAAAGAGTACAAAAAGAGGAAACAGAAAATAAATATCAGTGTATCATTAGCAATTAAATTGTTGTATACTCTAGTATGTTTTAACGTTTTAATCATACTATACATTTACACTCCCAAATTACAGGCTTTATTTAAAGGATTAAATTTGGAACAAAAATAGTCTGTTAAGTGACTATATGCCTGGGATATATGGAAAAAAAGATGTTAATGCAGATTAATTTATATTTGTAAACAAACTTCATTACAAGCTCAGAACAAATATTCTTGCTTAAAGTAAGTACAATTGTAACAGATTTTAACTCGGTGTGTATTCTTTACTGGAAAGACTACATAAATTTGAGAATAAGAAATTATCAAGAACTTCAGAAATCCCCAACAAAATTTTATAAATGTATAAATACATGTATGTATGTGAAAATACTACATATAAACTTTCAGAAAGAACAAACTTTCTGAAGTCATTTTAAAGTTACCTAAGGTTCTCCTTGAATAACTAATACAGTCAGCCAAATAGTATAAAATAGGCAAACACCAGAATGGTATAATATTGAACTCCTGCCCTTTTCAATGCTTACCTAGTAAAGTATTCTTAGGGCATCATAACTTTTCCTCACCTTTATTCAAATAGAGGAATAAATATCTTCAGTTGTCTTCCCATTACCCCTAAGTTATTAGTTTGTCTAGTTTCTATATAAAGACCATGTTTTAAAGTACATAAAGTGGAGGTTTATTTATCATACAGGCTTTGAAACATTGAGAAGCAGTGTATTTATTAACTTTTTGAGACATATTAAAATACATTTTGCCTTGGAAGACTGCTTCTAAAGTAATTTTTGTAAGTAATGAGATAGGATGGTAATCTAGTAATTCGACTTTATAGAAACCCCTCAGTTTGGCCCATACCATTTTGGGCCATCATGCCCACAGCTCAGAGTTGTGTTCAAGACAGATACTAAAAATCGAATACCTTCCCTTTTATTTTCAGCATTACCATCGATACAGTAATAAAATACTGTGTCTTTATACTCCTAAAAATGGTACTTTTGCCATAAATTTTTCTTCATGTTATCACGATCATGCCCTTCCTTTGACTAATTACAATTAATTACTAAAAAGCTTGGTATATAAAATTATTCTCCACAATATTACCATGCAAGTTACATCCAAAATTTAAAATGTTAAAGAAAAATATTTCTATATTGACATATATAATTTATAATGAAAATTATAGTAGTTTGTAGCATTTCATTAAATTTTAGAAAGATTTCATATATGTACTGTATTTTGGATGTGTAAAAGCTTCTATTTATGTATTGAAATATTTTTTTACATTTTATTTATTGTACAAAGTGTATATAATTACTGTTTTCATTTTTCTCAGTGTAAACCAGTCATTAAAATTGATTATGAAAAATATTTCATTGTAAGTTTTCATTTTTCTTACTATTTTTAGGCTGAATAACAGATTTGGAAAATGAATCTCACAAGTAATTCACATCTTGGAAGAAATTACCTTATTATGCTATCATGCTGATGAACTTCAGCATCAGCCTTTTATATGTAAGGCAAAAATATATCAAAATCTAATTAGACACTGATAGAGATGACATTAAGTGGAAGGAACACCATTTTAAAATGGCTTTGGGATTATGTGAATGTCTTCTGCCTCTTAGAAGAGAATCTCTGTTTTTAAATGGTGTATTTGCAATATTAAAAGTTGGTTTAGCTCCCTCAAAATACACACTCTCATGGGTTTTACAAGAATGAAAATCTGGCCGGGTGCAGTGACCAACACTTGTAATCCAAGTACCTTGGGCGGCTGAGGCAGGAGGCTTGCTTGAGGCCAGGAATTCAAGACCAGCCTGGGCAACATAAAGAGACCCTATCTGTTAAAAAAAAAAAAAAAAAAAAAAAAGTCACATGATATTCTTACAGTTATCAGAAAGGATTTTAAGGTTATTATTTTTAATGTGATAAATAACATCAAAATCACTGTACATTTTTTCTAAATAGTATCTTTGCAAAACCACCTTTAAAAATATTCTTTAGATGGCCGGGCGCGGCGGCTCAAGCCTGTAATCCCAGCACTTTGGGAGGCCGAGGCGGGTGGATCACGAGGTCAAGAGATCGAGACCATCCTGGTCAACATGGTGAAACCCCGTCTCTACTAAAAGCTACAAAAAATTAGCTGGGCATGGTGGCGCGTGCCTGTAATCCCAGCTACTCAGGAGGCTGAGGCAG
>NW_016107673.1:568141-569752 GCF_001604975.1 Cebus imitator
GGGTTTCACCATGTTGACCAGGATGGTCTCGATCTCTTGACCTCGTGATCCACCCGCCTCGGCCTCCCAAAGTGCTGGGATTACAGGCTTGAGCCACCGCGCCCGGCCTTGCAATATCTTTTTAGTATATTACGAATAATATCACAGAGTGTACACTTGCTTTCACAATGAGAGTAATATCGACTTTGGATATGGATATCACAAACTGTACACACATGGTGTAACACCCACTTAGATATTAGTATATCTAATACACTAAAAATAATATACCAGAATGTATACCTAATGTATACATTTACTGAGATATTACAATAAATGTACACAATGTGTACAATATGTACATTTATTGTGATGTGAATATGTGCACAAAATACATATATACATATAAATGTACATAATGTGTACAATATGCACATTTATATGTACATGTGTACACAATACATATGTACATGTGTACAATATGTACATTTATTGTGATATGTATTATATAGTATTGTGTTTATATGTGATTATGTATATATAATATATAGGGAGAGAAATTACTTGTAATATCTAAGTGGCTGTACACCATATGTGTACACTCTGTGATGTTAGTGGTAATATCCTAGGAAGAGATGACACTCCTAATATCACAGTGGGAGTACATCATGTGTGTACATGCATTGATATTACCTGTAACATCCTATTATATATTATTGTGATTACATGTGATTATATATATAATATATATCCACAATAATATACATATCACAATAAATGTACATATTGTACATATGTACATATGTATTGTGTACACGTGTACACATCTTTATTGTACACATATGGTGTACAGCCACTTAGATATTACAAGTAATATCTCTCCCTAAGTTATTACGAATATCACAGGATTTACCCAAATACTGTATACATACGTTGATATTACGAGTAATGTCACATGCTGAATATTACGAATAATATCACAAAGTGTTCAAATATACTCTACACCGGCTATGACATTAGGAGTACTATTTCTTCAAAATACACGCCCATATCAATCCGACGGCGATATTAGCAGTAACATCTCTTTAAAATGTACACCCACATCAACCACCTGCCATATGGCGAGTAATATCACCCAGGTTCCCCCTGAATATTAGGAACCATATCACAGAGGAGTGGCCATACCTGTGTCTCATAGTATCTCTCCCTAAGATATTACAAATAATATCACAGGGTGTACACGAATACTTTACACAAGTAATGACATACGCTGCATATTACAAACAAGACCAAAAAGTGTTCAAACATATTCTTCAACAACTAAGATATTAGAAGTAATATCTCTTCAAAATATACACGCCTATCAACCAGACGGTGACATTAGGAGACATATCTCTTTAAAACATACACCCAGATAAAGCCCCCGTCAGAGGGCAAATAGCAGCACACCGGCACCCACTGGCTGCTACAAGCCCTCTGTCTAGCGGGCTGCTCACAGTGCCCCCAGGGTTCAAGCAATTCTCCTGCCTCAGCCTCTGAAGTAGCTGGGATTACAGGTGCCCGCCACCACACATGGCTAATTTTTATATTTTTAGTAGAGACGGGGTTTAGCCATATTGGCCAGGCTGGTCT
>NW_016107673.1:571762-579321 GCF_001604975.1 Cebus imitator
GCTGCAGTGAGCCAAGATCATGCCACTGTACTCCAACCTGGGTAACAGAGTGAGATCCTGTATCAAAAAGAAAAAAACAAAAAACAAAAAACAAAAAAAAAAAAAGAAAAGAAAAAAGAAAATGGAAGTCCTACAAGAGCATTTTTTTCAGCAATATATATATTTTTTGAGGCGGAGTCTCACTCTGTCACCCAGGCTGGAGTGCAGTGGCGTGATCTCAACTCACTGCAACTTCCGCCTCCCAGGTTCAAGCAATTCTCCTGCCTCAGCCTCCCGAGCAGCTGGGATTACAGGTGCATGCCACCACGCCCTGCTAATTTTTGTATTTTTTAAGTAGAGATGGGGTTTCACCATGTTGATCAGGCTGGTCTCGAACTCCTCACCTCAAGTGATCCGCCCACCTTGGCCTCCCAAAGTGCTGGGATTGCAGGCATGAGACACCACAACGGGCTGATTTATGTGAAGAAAATCTAGCCTCACACAGATACTAGTTAGCACAGAAAGTTCTTTAAGGAGCCCCTGAAAAGGTCTGCAGGTACCCAAGGGGCCTGCAACCACAGTTTTATACATTGAGAAATTCTGTTTATAGTACAACCAATTAATCTGTTTCAGAGACCCGGCCAGGTGCGGTGGCTCACCCCTGTAATCCCATCACTTCGGGATGCCTAGGTGGGTGGATCACCTAAGGTCAGGAGTTCGAGACCAGCCTGACCAACATGGAGAAACCCCATCTCTACTAAAAATTCAAAATTCCTCAGGTGTTGTGGCGCACACCTGTAATCCCAGCTACTCAGAAGGCTGAAGCAGGAGAATCACTTGAACCTGGGAGGTAGAGGTTGTGGTGAGCCGAGATTGTGCCATTGCACGCCAGCCTGGGCAACAAGAGCAAAACTCCATCTCAAAAAAAAAAAAAAATCTGTTTCAGAGACGATTTTTGTTGTTACTGTTCTAAGTAGGACAAAATATGGTTTGAAATATAAATAGTAAGTCAAAGTGGCTACTATAGTTTTATCAAATGGCATATATATATATATATGAAATATAGGCCAGGCGAAGTGGCTTACACCTGTAATCCCAGCACTTTGGGAGGCTGAGGTCAAGAGACTGAGACCATTCTGGCCAACATGGCAAAACCTCATCTCTACTAGAAATACAAAAATTAGCGGGGCATGGTGGCACATGCCTGTAGTCCCAGCTAGTCAGGAAGCTGAGGCAGGAGAATCGCTTGAACCCGGGAGGCAGAGGTTGCAGTGAGCTGTGTCACTGCTCTCCAGCCTGGGCAACAGAGCAAGACTCCATCTCAAAAAAAAGGAAAAGAAATATATACATATTCAACATATATCTTTGGCTCTAGGTAAAGATGTATTGATTAATGCATCCAGAAATATTTATGGTACTAGATTTAGTCCCCTAGAAGCCGTGGCCCCTTATGGTTCTAAGGATAGAATGTAATGGGTAGAAACTTAGATGTTAGTGATTATATTTGAAACGCCACAGGAGTCAAGCAATGATCTGATTCAAAGAGAGACTCTTTTATAAGGATTTTGTAAGTATGATATTAGAATACATTCCTCGGTCTATTCCTGATCCCCACAGTAAGCTCTTCCATTACCATGGCAACCCGCTCATACCTGTGACAAATATTTTCTGTGTGCCTCTGTTGGGGAAATAAAATTAAAAACAAAATATTTTCCCAACCCAGAAAACATCTCCACAAAGGTAGTAGAGAAAGCGGTTTGATTCGTTGAATAAGCATTAAACCAGAATGTGATGAGCATCACAGGCAATCTACTAGGAAATTGCAAGGACAAAGAAATCTCACCTTTTCATCATATAGCCAAGCAGATACAACACATTATATACATGCTCTCAAGATAAACAATAACTAGTCCTTCAGTAAGAGGACTTGACAACACGGTTTGTCACACACAGTCCGTCCTAGATTCACCTGATAATTAAGGTGAATGTGTTAGCTGATTAGCTGTATTCAGAGGAAAAGGTAGTTTGACAGAAGGTAGTTCTGCAACTTGCAGCAAGAGGCCACCCAAGTTAAGCTCATACTTCGAGCTTAGAATCCAACAGGGGAAACTAACAATAGACAAGTAATTACATGATGGTCTTAAGAAGTGGTATGGAGAAGTACCGAGGATGCTAACAGCATCTAACAGGGAACCTAAAAGTAGTCTGAGAGATCCAGAAAGGTTTCCCCAAGGAAGTTCCAACTAAATTGAGACATGAAGGTTTCCCGAAGGAAGTTCCAACTAGGAACTTTTTAAATGTTTATTAAAATATAAACATTTTAATATATTTTTTAAAAAGCCTTTATTGTTCAAAGTATTCCTTTGCTACAGGGTGCTCCCAACCAGAAGATGAGGGAAATGGAGGATAATGAAGCACGCCCCTCCCACCAAACAGGATAAATTCTAGAGGCACTGCGAGATCAGGAAATTAAGATGTATTTTTGTCCCACCCTATTTTTACAGGTGAGGTATCAAGTTGAGGTTACAGCTACTCGTAATTTTCTTCTGGCCCAACTGAAAGGTATCATAGAAAATAAGAGAAAGCTGTGTGTGCGTGAAAGGGATCCGCCTTCCTCTCTGAAGAAAAGCGTGGTGGTAGCTTCGGAAACGCTTTTCGAGCCAACTCTGCAGCTCGGCTGGCGGCGGCGGCTGCGGTAACGTCAGTTCCTTGCGGAGGCGGCGCCAGGCGGGGTCGGCGGGAGCTCGGGGGAGGCCGCGGGGAGCGGGCTGGGCCCCGCGGGAGAGCAGAGCTTCGGCCGTCGCACCCGCAGGACAGCAGGGCCTGCTTCCACTCTAAGGCGAGACCAGAAACTTGCCTAGTGGGGCAATTCTGGTGCCCCATCAGGGCTGTGCGCCCTCTGAGATCATCCCTCAATCAAACGAATAGGAATTCTTGGGAAGAAAGAAAAATTTTGCGGCAATTTGGCTAAAACTTAGCAGCTTTCAGGGAGCGATTCAGGGCATTATCTCTGTGGTTCCCTCGGCGAAAAAAGACTCGAAGGGCTACTGGAAGCCGCCTGGCCCCACAGAGCTGCAGCGCCCAGGCCATAGGTGGCGGCGGCGGCGGCGGCGGCGGCTGGAGGACCCGGCGCTGGGGGCGCTGAGCGGCGTCCTCGCTTCCGGAGCCCGGCGGGCGTCGTCAAGCGGAACCGCGGCTTCCGGCCGCCGCGTAAACAAGGCCGTGGGCTGTTGGAGGCGGGGCGGACGGGCTGCGAGAGGGAGCCGGTCCGACGCGGACCCGTTCCCTGCCGTGCTCCGCGTCTCGGGCCCGGCTCCGCTCGTGGCCACTCTGCAGGCGTGTCCCTGCGGCGGAGAGCCGTCCTCAGCCGAGGAGGCTGGGAAACGCGAACGCCGGCTGCAGGGAGGCCTCCACGCCGTCCCTTTTGCCGCCGCCCTCTCCTTGCCTCGCGCCGCTGTGCATTTCTCTACTTTTCCTTTGTTTCTTTGGCCCCTCTCGGGTGAGGGCATTCTTGGTTAGCAAAGTGCAGCCTCAAGATGGCTGATGGCAATGAGGATCTGCGGCCGGATGACTTGCCGGGGCCGGCCTTCGAGAGCTATGAGTCCATGGAGCTCGCCTGCCCCGCCGAGCGCAGCGGCCACGTAGCCGTCAGCGACGGGCGCCACATGTTCGTCTGGGGCGGCTACAAGGTCAGTGGGTGGGCGGGCCGCGGCGGACGTCGCTCGGCTGTGACTCGGGTCCGGGTCCGCGGCCAGGCGGGGAGGCCAGAGCGGGCCGCCGAGGGCGCTCCCCGCCTCCGCCGCGCGCCCCACCTCAGCGTCTGCCCGTTGGTTGGTTTTTCTTGCGCGCGGGAATCTTCCTTCTCTGGAGTCCCTCAACCAATCTCGAGTCTCCAGGGCTGCTTTCACGTCAACCTGGTGCTCACAAAGCCAACTCACTCCCACCCCTGTTGTTGCCATTGGAGCGTTATTCTGGGGAAGGTCCTGTTAATGTTGTTTGGGCGGTGCATTATTCGGAAGGGTTGGAGTGTGTAAGGTGATGGCGTGTGATGTCACTCAGACGCGTTATCAGGACGGCCTAGAGGACTTTATCCTCTGGGGCTGGGAACCGCTGCCCACTTACGGGGTGCAGGAATCACCTTATTTAACCTTGCCGCCTGTGCAAATGACCATCATACTATTGTTTGAACCTCTCAGGACTATTTTCCTTCTGGCTTCAGCTGGGTTGAAGTTTTTCAGCAGACACCCCTATTAAGATAATTGATGGAAAAGCTCCACCGGTATCCTTTGACTCTGATCCCCCAGATATAAACAACGTGATTAGTTGGTGGTTTAAAGCCAGTTGCCTTTCTTTACTCTGCTCTCTTGGAAGTCTAGAATTTTATTTGCTGGGATGGCTCTGATCCAGTCCTACCACAAAATACTTTTATTCGTCTTTGGTCTTGAAAATGTTCTCCTCCCTCCCCACGCCTTTGCCCTGGATGACTTGCTTTGTGACTGTTTTTAGCTTATGGTACAGTTGAGTTGACCGTGGCTGACCTTTTTTGAGCTAGCTTTCAAAAATAGATGTCCTGATACTTTAATTTGGTTTAACTGCAAAAGTAATTTTTGCCAATCCTAATTCATCTGCAGTGTTTTCCCCAGTCTCCAATGAATGTGGTTAGAAAATAGGAGGCCGGGCGCAGTGTCTAACGCCTGTTATCCTAGCACTTTCGGAGGCCAAGGCCGGTGGATCACCTGAGGTCAGCAGTTCGAGACCAGCCTGGCCAACATGGTGAAACTCCGTCTCTACTACAAATACCAAAAAAAAAAAAAAAAAAAAAATTAGCCGGGCGTGGTGGTGGGCGCTCTTAATCCCGGCTACTTAGGAGGCTGAGGCAGGACAATTGCTTGAATCCCACGAGGTGGACATTGCAGTGAGCAGAGACGGTGCCATTGCACTCCAGCCTGGGGCAACAAGAGCGAAGCTCCCTCTCAAAAATACTTTAGAAAGGGGTAGAGAATTTCAGAAATTGGGGATGGGAGGTGTGAGCATGTAGTCACCCTTATAAAAATGTACATTAATTCCCCAGGAGAACAGAAACCTGTCAATCACATTTTGGTCTAAGCTACCTAATTCATAATTGTATTTTTTAAATTACAGCATTGGGAGAATGAGACTTTGGGAGTGGGGCGGGGAGGATTCTCTGTGTGGAATATTTCTTATGGTGGATTGGGGCAGATTCAGGGAGAAGCAGCATAATCACTGAATTGGATGGTTATAAAACAGACTGCCCTCCCCATTTATGGCTGGTGGCTGGAACCCTGAAGAGTAGGCACAGAAGTCCTTGGAGATTGTTGCAAAGGCAGTAAACTTTGGCTCCCTACATAGTAGGTAGTTTTCCTCCGCAGAATAGGCTGGTCACTTCTGGGTCAGCCCGTTTCCAGCCATTCCCTTCATCATTGGTGGAGTGGAAGGATAAATGTTTGGGTGGCCAACTGTTCGGTTTCTGTATGTGCAATATTCAAGCTTACTGGACTTTGACGCCCATTTTCCGTGAACCGCAGTTGTTTACTGTATGTCAACACTGTTCAGAAAGTGGGCAGAGAGGGTCAAAGGCTGGGACTGTCAGGCAGTTGTTAAAGTTCAGGGAAAGGATGGAATCCTGCCTCCACCATTACTTCATAAATAACCTTGGGCAAATTACTTAAACTCTAAAGAACTCTTTCTCACAACATCAGCTACTTTTTAGGGTGATTGTGAGGATTAAATAAAGCAATTCATGGATAGCTGTCACCTCCGACATATGGTAGGCTCAGTTTATGTGTTAGGAATTAATACCCGAAGGGAAATGGAGCTGAACAAAGAACCTAAAATTCTACATAAGGATTTAATATTTGTATATTTGCAGTTCTGCCCTCTCTGCTGCTGCTTAGAGAATAGGTGAAAGGATAGCTTGGCTAGAAAACCATGCATCATGTTAGTGTGGGTCAGGCACTTTGAGTAGTAGCCTGCTGGCTATGGCACAGGTAATCTTTCCTGCAGTCATGCACCTGAAATTTGGTGCATGGTTCTGTTGAGGATAAAGTGGCCTTAGTTCCCAGAGATCTGTTGGCTGGGCACAATGGCTTACAGCCTGTAATACCAGCACTTTCGGAGGCTGAGGCAGGCGGATTGCTTGAGGCCAGGAGTTTGAGACCAGTCTGGCCAACACGGTGAAACCCCCTATCTACTAAAAAATACAAAAATTAGCCAGGTGTGATGGCGAGTGCCTGTAATCCCAGCTACTCAGGAGGCTGAGGCGTGAGAATTGCTTGAACCCAGGAGGTGGAGGCTGCAGTGAGCTCACTCCAGCCTGAGCTACACTTGGACTAAGGAAAAGAAAAAGTCTCTTAACTTCTTGCACTATTGCAACTGCTGTATCAAAATTCTGAATTAAGAGCTGTCAAGCTGGGCTTGGTGGCTCACACCTGTAATCCCAACACTTTGGGAGGCCAGGGTGGGTGGATCACCTGAGGTCAGGAGTTTGAGTGACTAACGTGGGGAAACCCCGTCTCTACTAAAAATACAAAAATTAGCCAGCGTGGTGGCGCACGCCTGTGATCCTGGCTGTTCAGGAGGCTGAGGCAGGAGAATCGCTTGAACCGGGAGGCGGAGGTTGTGGTGAGCCGAGATCGTACCATTGCACTCCAGCCTGGGCAACAAGAGTGAAACTCTATCTAAAAATAAAAAATCTGTCTGTATTGAGCTTTACCTTGAGTGTGTGGCATGGGTAGGGGAGGACTGTGCACTATAAGACCTATTTAACTTTTTATCACCAGTAATTTCATAATTAGTATCTCAAGATCAATTTGAAAAAAATACAGTAGTGCCTCTTTAAAATGTTTTTATATTTACAAATTTTTTTTATCCTTAGAGTAATCAAGTCAGAGGATTGTATGACTTCTATCTGCCTAGAGAAGAACTATGGATCTACAACATGGAGACTGGAAGATGGTAAATATGGATATTATTTATGAGGGGGACTAAAAAATTCACGCGGGCTGGGCACAGTGGCTGGCTCATACCTATAATCCCAGCACTTTGGGAGGCCCAGGCAGGCGGATCATTTGAGGTCAGGAGTTCAACACCAGCCTGGGCAACATCGTGAAACCCCATCTCTACTAAAAATACAAAAATTAGCTGGGTGTGGTGGCACACACCTGTAACTCCAGCTACTCAGGAGGCTGAGGTGGGAGAATCGCTTGAACCTGGGAGGCGGAGGTTGCAGTGACCACAGATTGTGCCACTGCACTCTAGCCTGGGTGACAGAGTGAAACTCTGTATCCTAAAAAAAAAAAATAAAATTGGGGAGGCCAAGGTGGGGGGAATCACCCGAGGTTGAGTTTAAGACCAGCCTGACCAACATGGAGAAACCCCATCTCTACTAGAAATACAAAACTGGCTGAGTGTGGTGGTGCATGCCTGTAATCCCAGCTACCTGGGAGGCAGAGGTTGTGGTGAGCAGAGATTGTGCATTGCACTCCAGCCCAGGCAACGAGTGAAACTCTGTCCCTAAAAAAAAAAAAAAAAAAAAAATTCAGATATGGTTGCAAAGAAAA